>NC_056741.1:1641866682-1642071682 GCF_019279795.1 Protopterus annectens | reverse complement strand
ACCATTTCCCTAGACTCGCACACCACATTCCTAAACACCCGGGAGAATATTAGGGTCCAACCTAACACTCTCATACTGGGCGACTTGAACTATCCCTTCATTAACCGGGAAAACTACTCATGTACCAATACACTTGTCTTTTATTTTTCCCTATTCCCCACTTTAGTGCGAACTTGGAGTATGTATATATAATTGGGGGTGGAGCCCCCCACCTTCATTAGTTATGTTTGCCAACTAATGCTATTTGGTTAATTATTTTTCGCTGTTAAGCTTTTTTGGTATGTTAAACTTTCTCTGTTTAAAGTCAAAGTAAACTTTATTGTCATTTAGAACTACACATGTGTAGCCTAAACAAAATTTCATGCATCAGCTCAATTCTTGAGATTACAAAGGAAAGTGAAACAACACACACAAAGAGGAATAAGCATAACTACCAAATACAGTACTACTACCAATATACGCAAGAAAGAGTAGAGCCATTTACCAACACTCGTATGCGAAAAGAATACCCTTCTCTGAGTTAAATTAACTACCACAGTTAAAGTAATACAAAACACAATACAGATTTGAAATGCCTAAGTTATTTGTCTATTATTGCACTTGAGTGAGTTAAGTAATGCTGACTAGGAGTATAATAAAATATTGTATTTACTTGGAATATATGTAAGTGTATATTGCACAAATATATAAAAATTGACTTATTTGTCCAGACCCCTGGGACTAGTGTCAGAGTTCTGAAGTCTAATCACTGTAGGGTAGAAACTGTTACAGAATCTTGTAGTCCTGAGCAGATGCTGTGATATCTCCTGCCACATGCTTGCATTCGATTATTAGCCGTACATAGACCCCCTTTTTTTTATGTGCAACAGCTTTTTTTGTCAAGTGTCTAGTTCCGACTTTTATGTTGCATGTATATACTGTTTGTCAGGTTGGTCTTTTATACAGTTGTTTTTTTGTCATGTACATTTGAGCCTATGTCACATCATACAAAAGCTTTTGTTTTATGGAAAGCCTTCAAACAAAAAAAAAAAAAAACAAACCTACCCAAAGCCTATTGTCTTAATACCAACTCAAAAACTATGTACATCTTCAAATATTGAAGTTTTACCGTCCTAGCACGAACGTGTGTCCGAAACTGACAGCCCTGCTCACAGAGTTGAGCTAACTGAAAAGAAAGGTTATCCATGCTAACACGAATGGTACACCCTACTCTTCTACTAAGTGATGTCTTGTTTTATTTTATTTTTGTAGCTCTGTTAGACAGGAAAATGCTTGAATGCTTTCAGAACACATCATCTCCTAGCCATTCTTGTTAACAGGTCATCTCCATGAAGACGAGGACTAGATACAAAGTTGCTACTAAATGCATACCTTTTATTTGCTGGAAAAAAAGCTTTATTAGTGTTTTTTCATTTACTTGCTTTCTTTTAAAACTTGTTAATAGATCAAGCTAAGGGACTTAATCCAGTCATTTCCCTGTGCAAGAATGAGAAAAAAAGTGCTTCAGTTTTTCCTTTGTGATGGTCTTGTGACAAGACTTTTTTTCTTTTTTTATATTTCGGTGCCTCTGTTTCTTAAAACTGAAACAGAAGAAATAGAAGGGTTTATATTAATATCCAGATTACACTTAAAAATAACTGCGAAAACATTATAGCATGCAAAGAAAACCATGCATTATAAAATAATACTTATAATACCACTTGTTTTACTTATAGTTAACTTTCTCCCTCTTGTTTCCCTTTCCTAAATATTTTTTCTGAACATTAATAACATGAAGTATGCATTAAATTCCCTACAGGTTTAACAAAGTAAAAAAATCCAATATTTATCTCTATCTCTGCTTCATTTCCAACGTATTATTGGTTTTCCTAGTCAACTCTTGTGCTTTTTTTCTTCTCTCCAGCATTTTCTGCTGAAACATTAGAAAATGTGTCACTGGCACAGTCTCTCTGAGGTCTTTATTACCATAACAACAAGAAGCAGAATCTCCTGTATTACAGCTCACTTTTTGTTGGACAAAATTTAGTATTTCCTCCTTACTATGTACTGCATCATAAAATTATTTTGAAGATAGCTGGATAGAGCAGTTTGAATCTCGCACCTGCTTCTCAACATTCCCTGAATAGTGGAATAAATTTACTTGTCTTCTGCCTGGTGTACAGTGCGTAATCATTCTTCACAAGCAGTCTGCTGTCTCCCCAGTTTTAGTACTTTGTCATTCTGCCATACGTTTGTCAGAATCAATTTGTACTGCTGGCAGGATTGCATCTTTTATTATTAAAGGTGTAGCTTGCTTTCTTATGGCCAGGTTTGGAGCATACGCACAACATGCCCTTTCAGCTAACAACTGATTTGGAATACCAGTCCCATTGGTTATATTTGTACTTTCAAAAATTAATATAAATCTGTTCCTTCCAACTTCTATGGTACACCAGATAATCTCAGGTTTTCCCTATGTGCTCTGTCTTCTAATTCTATTTTTTGAAACATCTCTTCTTGAGCAGTCTCATATTCAGCCGGCCTTTTCTTCATTTCAACCTCTGACTTTTGCAGTTTTATCAGCTCATCTAAATATGTTTAAAGCTGTGTTGATGTTTTCTAGCCTTCTGTTATTGAGTTGCTTTACTCCATCAGTGTTTAATTTAATTTTAATCAGTTGTGTGTGCAGTTGTTTTATATTTTCCTCTAGGTTACGGGAAGTAATGTCTAGAGCTTGCACTGCTCTTTTTACTGAAGAGCTGCAGTACTTTTCCTTGTCAGTGTTTTTTTCCTTACCTTTTGTCTCGCATTTTCTTTTAGGCCCTTTGTATTTCTTTTTTCCTGGTATACAGGCAGCACACTTGTTAGCCAATTACTGAAATTTACCCAGAGTTACAACTCCACTTTTAGGGATTCCCTGTAGACCTCTCTGTCAGAGATGCTGGGTGAGTGAATTGGATTGATTGGGGTGATGAAGTTTTTGAGCTATGATACAGAGTCAGAATTGCCTAGACATAGCAAAGCCTTGCTGAGTCTAATTATGGTGGCTGCCAGAAAAACAATTACTAGAAAATGGAAATATCCTGACGGATAATGGACAGAACTCAAGAGTCTGAAGTGATGTATAGCAAATTTGGAAGAAACAGGGAAAGACAGAGGGGAAAGAGCTTGGCCGAGGGAAGGGGGAAGCAAAACTGTCAAACAGAACCTGGCTTGTTCTGTACAGCAGGTTTCTGGGTGGCAGGAGTCAGTGTGCACTTAGCAGAAGGCATACGCCTAGAACCCTTCTTGCCTTTGGGAGGATGGCGAGACTGCCTATGAATAAAGGCAGATTTGGAAGGATAATTATTTGGAAATTTGGGAATAGGAGAAACAAAAATGTTTCAGCTCCTGCAAAGATTTTACCTTGTCCTGGAGATTCTTGAAAAGCTCAGCAGCATTTTTCAGCCTGCAACTTCAGCTTCCTTGCAACATTGCTCTTGGAAGACTGTACTTTTGTTAGCCCTTCTGCCCTTATGGCTTGTCCTCCTTTTTTGGTGTTTCATAAGGGCAGAGTGTCCTTGCTTACTAATCCTTCTTTTATGCCCAAGTTGGTGAATGAGTTGTCCCATAATTGGTCTATTGATTTGCCCATTTTTTAACTTTCTCTCCAAACTGCCAGTAAGCAGGTGCTGCACTCATTGGATGTGCGTACACAACTCCGATTTTATTTAGATAAGACTAAGACTGTTAGGAAATCTGATCAGCTCTTGGTTTCCTTTCATTCTAGGTCCTTAGGATTAGCTGTTCAGTATCAGAACTGCTTCCTTGTAGCTTGGCTGTGATTCTGGATACACAAATCTGATGCAAGTATACTTTTTTTGCACTTGATCTATTTCAGTAATAGTTACAAAACTGTACTGAATTTATTTATTTGCTTGATTGAATATTGCTGGTGTCTGTCTGCATTTTGTTTTTCCCACTCTCCCGTCCAAGTGTTGTATTCTTAAACGTGGTGGCTTTGGAATTGCCCGCCACTGCTGTAAATGTGATTTTGGATACTCCTCCAGTCCAATCTCATTTGCTCATTCTACTGAGTACAGCGAGATCATTTGGGAAGGCCAACCTCCTTAGTTTCTTAATCTTGAATTATCTTCCATTTCCTCCCTTTCCACTCAAAATAAAATTACCCTTTATTCAGCTACTTTTACTGTAATTGTGTTTTTCCTACTTTTATCTTATTTGCTTTGCTGCTTGCTCTTGGAGTTCATGTGCTTTTATTCTGCTGCATTTATTACTACTTAGCCTGATTTAAATGTGTCTGTTATTCAAGCCTGTTAGTTTTTGTTTTAGCACTTGGGCTTCAGGCCAGTTATGTTACAATTAAGAAGGTTTAGTGGTGCAGCGGTAGCGTTGTCCCCTCACAGCAAGAGGTTCTCCCATTCGATTCTTGGCTGGACCACCTTCTGTGTGGAGTCTGTATGTCCTCCCTGTGGCCGAGTTGCGTTTGAAAGACATGCGTGAATGGGCATGCCTTCGTTAAAGGTTGGGTGTCGGGCTGGCACCTCTGCACTGTAAACATCGACTGCCAATCCTTAGCGGACCGGAGTTCCGCTGTGGCGACCCATAACCGGGAAAAGCCAAAAGAAAAATAACAGCAACTCTTGTGGACAAACCCTTATCAAAACCCTCTCTCCATACATCTGTCCAGGTTTTCAGAACACTGTCTGGACAATTCCCATCATTTTCTCCTGTCAGCCTAGTTGACATGGGCATACCGAGACAGTGTAGCAATTGCCACATGTTCACTGACAGCCCCTCTTCTCCGAGCGCATAATTCCTATACTTTTGAGAAATGTATCTACATCAGTAACTTGGAATCTATGCACCGTTGTCTGTCAGGTGCCAGAATCCACCACATCATGCACCCACCTAAGTCTGTCCACAACAGGTGCAGTTATGACTGTGTCAATGTCCATGTTGGTGTGAATGAATTGAGAAGTATCTCTCTGGACTATATGAAGAGAAACGTGATTGAGCTCTCCGAATGTGTGTTCCAGACAGGTATGACCCTAGCCCTAAGCAGCATCCACCTTCACCAAGAATGATACCACAGTATCATCAAAAAGTAATTGACTTCAACAATTGGCTGAGTTTCTGGTGTCATTCTAAGGGGATCCCAGTATCTGTCTGCCTGGGATGACATGGTTGATAGGCCTCGATGCTTTGCCAGAGATGGCCTCCACCTGTCACTCCTGGGATTCTGGCCAAGGCTCTTGCCTCCCTCATTGTGCTGTTTTCAGGCAATGTCCCATAGACAAGTCTTCCAACATGAATGATCTGTCAAAAAGCAAACTGAAGATCATACTGCTTAATGCTAGGAGCCTTGGCCTGAAAATGCACTCACTGGTGGCTCTCCTCTCACTGGAAGATGCCGACATCTGTGCAGTCACAAAAACTTGGTTCAAGGCTGTTGAGAGCACCCCTACCTTACCAGGCTATACCTCATTCCACACATCCCGACCCCAAAATGAGGCCGGGAAGACTAAGGGTGGTGGAGTCTGTATCTTCATTAAAGACAAGCACACCTCTATACTGGTTTGCCAGCATGATGCACTAGAACGACTCTAGGTGCAACTAACAGTTGGCAAGACACCCATCCAAGTTATAGCCAGCTATAGACCCCTGCCATGACTCAGGATACCCACTTCTTCAACCTGGACCTACTTGACTCCATCAAGGTACCCTCTAACGCCCTGATCCTTGGTGACTTCAACTACTGTAGCATAGACTGGATGAACTATTCCTGCACTAATGCGCTCGCCCAACGATTCCTTGACTTCATCAGTTCTAACACACTAGACCAGCTTGCCTCATTCTCCACAAGGGGAGATAACATTCTGGACTAGGTTCTCACCAACTTGGACGACTGCTGCACCACTCCCTTCGTAAGTTCTTCCCTGGTGAGATGGGTCTGTCTCATTCAAAGTTTCTGTCCCACCCAACCCCCCCCCCCCAAGCCGTAACCAGGCTAAAAGCTTCTCAAAACCTGACATCAGTAGCTTCACACCACCACCCTCAGAGGATACACACAACTATGCTGAACAGTATGCTAGTGCAGTGTACAAGCACCCGTACAACTGCATGGACTCCGCCATGCCCAACTGAACTAAAACCTGCTCCTCAAGGAAACACAAACTTATCTGGTGGACATACTGTTATCAAGTTTTACAACAAAAGGAAGAAACTGTTGTCCAAGGGTAAAAAGGCACAAATTCCCAATATTCAAAGACCAAATTACCACTTTAACAGCTATAAATAAATGCAATCTGAGGGTCCTGCTCCTCAACGCTAGAAGTCTAAATCTCAAGATGCACTCGCTTGAAGCACTCCTCAAAATGGTGAACGTAAGACATTTGTGCTGTAATGGAGACCTGGTTTAAATCAGCAGAAAGCACCCCTGCGCTACCAGGCTATAACTCATTCCACACCTTTCGGCCACAAAACATGGACAGAAGCTCCAAAGGCGATGATGTCTCCATATTCATAAAGGATATGCACACCTCCAGACTAATAGCCCAGCATAATGCATTTGAGCTACGTTGGGTATAATTAACATTGGTAAGACTGCAATCCAGGTCATAGCCTGCTATAGGTCCCCAACCATGTCACTAGACTTTCACTTCACGTTCCTAAGCACCCTGGAAGGTCCAACTCGACAATCTCATACTAGGAGACTTCAACTACCCCTCCATCAACTGGGAAAACTACTCCAGCACCAATACCAATGTGCTGGCCTTACACTTCCTGGAATTCATCAATTCCATTGCCCTAGACCAGCTCATTCTTACCCCCATTAGAGGAAGCAACGTCCTTGACCTGGTTATTACAGACATGGGCAACCGTTGCTCTGCATCAACAGTCAATTCCTCCCTGGTTAGATCTGACCACAAACTAATCACCATGGAAATCCACATCTCACCCCCCCCCCCACAAACACACACACACGCACACACATACACACACGCACATATACACACACACATACACACACACACACACACACACACACACACACACACATACACACACACACACAAATGTGTCCACCATGAAAAACGTCTCCAAAGCTGATTTGGACTCCTGAAAACAGAGTTGGCTAACTTCACGGCACCCATGCCAATGGAAAGTAGATGCATGACTCCTGAGTCTTACACCAGTATACCGTACAACACGTACATAAATACATGGAACTAGTCATACCCAGCAGAACCAAGACGCTGTCCTCCCAAAAAAGGAAGCCACTCTGGTGGTCCCCTGCCATTAATAAACTCAACATCAGAAGGAAGAAACTGTTGCAGAAAAGGGTGAAGTCCCAAGACTGGAAAAATTCTCTTTTTATAGGTTCATAGTTGTGTACTACGCTAATGGCCCTGGAACCTTTTACAAGCCTAGCTCATAGGATTACCCTGGCATTGTGCCACCTGACCCTAGTTCCAATGTCTCTGTCAAGTTGAGCCACTGGAGTGATCCCCGGGGTGAATTTTCTATTTCCCATCCACTCATCAAGATTTCTCTTGAAAAGGGCCAGTGAGATGCTCTGTTTGACATGGATGGGAAGTCTATTCCAGTCTCTGGGTTTGCTCTGAGTTACTGCATAATGGTACCTCCTATACTGAGCCAACAGATATTGGCAACATACTGTCCGACAGATTCAGTGCCAACTTTACCCCCCCCCCCCAGGACCAATCTCAATACTAGAAGAATGCCAGGCACCCTGCATTACTGCAGCACAGGTTAAAACTGCATTGTCTAAGGCCAAGAATACAGCTTCCATGGGATCCGACAATATCCTTGGCTGTGCTCTACTTGAGCTACAAAGTGAACTGGCACCACATCTGTGTGCCCTGTTCACTCACAGCCTCACCTCAGGCTTTGTCCCTACGAATGGTGCACTGCTACACTCAAGTCATCCCTCTCCACAAAGGAGGAGCGACTACAGACCCTGGAAATTATTGCCCCATTAGCCTGACGAGTCTGATATATAAGGCTATGGAGCGCATCATCATGGACCTAATTAACAAGGATATAGGGAGTCTCCAAACTCTAGATCCCACGCAGTTTGGTTTTGTGAAAGGTAGATCATGCCTGCTCAACCTGGTTGACTTCTTTGACTCCGTTACTAGAGTGGTGGATGAAGGTAAGGCAGTTCATACAGCCTACATCTATCTGGCCAAGGCCTTTGATACCATTCCCCACTCGGGAATTATTGATTAACTCCCCAAACTAGGCATCAGCTGCTATATCGTTGGGTAGGTTGCAAACTGACTCACAGATGGAACACACAATGTGAAATAGTGGACTCCAAGTCAGACTGCCAACCAGTCACGAGTGAAATAGTGGACTCCAAGTCAGACTGCCAACCAGTCACGAGTGGAGTCCCACAGGGATCGGTCCTGGGTCCTCTCGTGTTTGGCATCTACTTCTCAGAAGTCTAGGCCAACACGGAGGGACTCTGGCTGACCAAATTCGCAGACGACTGCAAGCTGGGAGCCATTATTAACACCCCAAGTGATGCAAACATCCTACAGAAAGGCCTTACTGAGACCAATGACTGTTGTCGAAACCATGGCCTTAAGCTTAATGCCAAAAAATGCGTCGCCATCCCCTTTGGGAAAAACTTGGTTCCCACTAATTACCACATCGATGGGAGCCCACAGAACACTGAAGGCATTATAAGAGATATGGGGACACGGGTTGACAGCAGCCTCTCCTTCGACCATCACATTGCCACTTGTGGTCAGAAAGTCCTTCTTTGTGGCACATCTCATTACCAAGGGATTTGCATCCAGGAAGAAAGAGGTCATCATTTCTCTCTACGCTTCCCTCATTAGACCAATCATAGAGTGTAATGCCCCATTTGGCATGTACCTCACTAGACACGTTCAGCAGCTGGAGAGGCCTCAAAAGTACCTCACAAAGAGGATCCTAGGCCTTAAACACATGTCCTACATGGACAGATTCAAAAGAAACTCCAGCTATTCTCGGTCTCATATCGTCTACTAAGAGGCGATCTCTGCTTTACTTAAAAAGCCATGTCTGACCCACATCTGTTAGAAATGCTACATCTAAAGAAATCCCAATACCTCCGCACCACACGCTCCAGAGACTTCAGCCTCATTACCACAGTCAACCGAGCATGCTGGAGGGACAGGTTCATGACCCAGAGTCTGCCCACGCTCTGAATAGACTGCCCCATACATGTCAAGCAGAACACCTCACTAGCTGTCTTGAGAAATCTTGATGAGTAGATGGTAAATAGAAAGTTCACCCCGGGGATCACTCCATTGTCTCTCCTTGACAGAGGCACTGGGAACTAGCGACGGGAGTCACAATCCCAGGACACTATTATGGGCTAGGCTTGTAAAGGCCCCAGGCCATTAGCCTAGTACACGCCTATAAACCTATGGAAAAGCTTCCTCCTTAGCTTCAACAAGCGAATTAGGTCACTAGTGAAAACGTCCAAAGTCAATTATGAATAGAAACTAGCCTCAGAAACTAAGGGAAACCACAAAGCCTTCTTCAATTACATTAGTAAGCTCCGTGGCAAAGCCCAGGTTTTTTTCCGAATTACTTAACCTCACCACTTACTGATCCTGTTGACTTAGCCAACCTGCTAGCAGATAGATTCAGCGCAAACATCACCCCTGTCTCCCACAAAAGGCCCATGTGACATCCCTGATATTTGTCCCACACCTCACATCTCTGTAGTTCAAGTGTTAAAGGCCCTATCCAAGGCAAAAGAACACAGCTTTCATGGGACCTGATGGTATCCCAGGCTGTATTCTGCCCCATCTCCAGCAAGAACTAGTTTCATCATTGACACCTTGGCACCGTATTCAACCACAGCCTAAGTACAGGCTTCATTCCAGCAGAGTGGAGAACTGCCATTGTCATCCCCTTGCACAAAGGTGGTGCCACTACTGACAATGTAAACCATCGCCCCATTTGTTTGACAAATCTGATCTGTAAAGCCATGGAGCGTGTTATTATGGACCTCATAAACAAGGGACATAGGCAAGCTCCAAGCACTTGACCACACCCAGTTCGGATTCGTCAAGGGCAAATCTTGCCTGTTGAACCTGATTGACCTTTTTTTGAGACTGCCAGCAAGGCCCTGGATGAGGGAACGTTAGTGCATACAGCTTACCTTGACTTGGCCAAATCCTTTGACACAATCCCTCACTCGGGCATCCTCGAAAAGCTAACAACTTGGCGCAAATCCCTATCATCAGGTGGGTAACCAACTGGCTCACCATTAGGACCCACAGGGGTTAAATGGACACCTCCAGCAGCAGACCTGTCAATAGTGGAGTTCCTCAGGGATCTGTCCTGGGACCCCTACTCTTTGGCATCTACTTCTCAGAGGTCCAGGCAAAGACAAAAGGCCTGTGGTTGACAAAGTTTGCGGATGACTGTAAGCTGGTGCTGCGATGACTCCCTAAATTATGTTAATGTACAACAAGAGGGTCTCAGAGCAACAGCTGGTGCCAAAGTCATGGCCTTAAGTTAAACGCAAAAAAAGTATTATCATACCATTGGGCAAAAATACAGCCCCTACTGATTGCCACATCAATGGCAAGCCCTTATAGGTTCATAGGCTAACTGCCCTTGTAAGCCTAGCCAGTTATCCCTTGTGAGACTCAAACCCTGCACCTTGTGTTTGTAAGGCAAACACCTTAACTATTAGGTCACCCTCCCAATCCCCTAAGCACACAACCTGTGGTGAGAAACAAGGATACACAGGTTGACAACAGTCTCTCATTCAATCATCTTGTAGTGGCAGTGGTCAGGAAAGCATTTTACTTGACTCCTCTTGTAAGTAAAGGGATTGCATCCAGAAAAAAGGAGGCTATTACTCCTCTGTATGCCTCCATCATTAGGCCAATAATTGAGTACAGCACCCCTGTTTGGTATGTACCTCTCTAAAAACTTGCACCAGCGGGAAAGGCCACAGAAATACCCCTCAAAGAGAATACATGGTCTCCAACAGCTGTCCTACATGGACAGGTTGAGATCACTGTCACCCTACTCGGTATTGTACAAATTGTTCAGGGGTGATCTGTATCTTGCCTACAAGGCAATCTTAGACCCTGCCCTCCTGGAGATGCTACATATCTGTAAGTCCAACTCCTCCTGCATTATCTGCTCAAAAGGCTAAAATCTAATATTTGACATTAACAAAACCTGCTGAAGAGACCGGTTTGTCTCCCAGAGGTTGTCCTCTCTCTGGAATAGACTTCCTATGCACATCAGAGTATGTTGCTTACCCTCTTCAAGTGCAACTTTGAGTGGATGGGAAATCACAAATTTGTCTCTGGTTCCATCTGTGTCCCTCATTGATAAGGGCACAAGAGGTGCAGACTGAGGTTTCTTTTTTGAGGATAAACCCTTGGCTAAGCGTGCCAGGGCCCCAGGACCATTAGCCTTGTAACCTCCTGTGATCCTATAAGTAACCTTGTTATATCAGGGATGCAGCTTGTTCCTATTGCCCTACTCATAAAATCACAGCTTACTCTGTCAAATGCTTCCCTTTGTATTAAGAACCACCATCAAGTGTTTTTTTTTTCCTCTTAATTTCTGCATGCCTCTGGATAACTTGGTTCTACTATATAGTCAAATGTTTCCTGCCCTCCTCAAAACCAAATTGATCCATATCAATTTGGGCAATACCTTTGCCATCCGTTTAATAAGTGCAGCCATAAACGCTCTGTAATCATGATTTAAAATTTGAAATGGGTTTATATGAGGCAGGGTCTGATGGGTGTTCACCCTCTTTGGGTAATACAGCCATTAAAGTTTTCTTCCAAGATGCTGGTGCTTTTCCTCCTCTTAAAATGTTAAACAGAATTTTCCCAATCTTATTACTTTCTTTGCTTTTAATTTCCACAAGAATATCATCTGTTCCTGGAAAATTCCCTGCAGATTGGTTATACATCACCGTTTTTAATTGTTACATTTTGATTCTAGTCTTGTTCCCCCTCTTTTTTTTTTAATTTCTCTAACACCTTTATTGCATTGCCACTTGTGACATGGGTAAATTTACATTTATATAACAAGTTCACATTTACAAACATATTTCACATATATTGCAATGTATCCTATAACCTAAGCAACATTACATAAATTATTCAGTTCCTGTCCCCCCCCCCCCTTTTTCGTTTAAACAAGACACATCTTTATTAAACCATCACTTATGACCTAGGCGATCGTACATTTTATATAAATGGAAGAAAATAAAACACACCGACACAATCCTAGTTGCAAGCATTTTACATGACAAACCATACTGGCACACACTACTAGTCGCAAACATTATACATCACTTATCTATCCAATCATTTTCAGTCAAACATTACATAACTCATCTAAGTCCTGCCTTCTTTTAAACCTCATTCCACCCCTGTATGTATTATTCCCACATTTCCCATTGTTTCCTATGTAGTTTGCTTCTACCCTTTTCTAAAGATGTCTATTCCAGTTGGTTTATCTCTGTTACTATGTTCACTACTTCTAGTATACTTGGTTTAGATTTTGCTTTCCATTGTCTAATTGCTTTTTTGGCAGCCAGCACAATTAGACACAACAAGGCCTTGCCATGTCTAGGCAATTCCGATTCTGTATCATAGGTCAGAAAAATCATCTCCCTTGTCACACCAATCTGCCCACGCTATATCTCCGATAGTGCATCATGCAGGATATCCTTAAAGTCTGCCAATTCACTGCACTCCCAGAAAATATGTTCCCATTTACCTCTTTGTTCCACATCACACCTCCAACATTTGTTGTCTACCTGAGGAAAAATTCTCTGGATTTTGCTTGGGGTGTAAAGTTATCTATGTAAACCTTTCTAAGCAAAAATCCTAAATCTTCTAGATTTTGTTGCATATTTGGGAAACATGCATGTATCCTGCCATTGTTTCTTTGTGAATTGCTTATCCCATTTCTACTGCCAAACATTTCTAACCTCCTCTGATTGATTCTTGGTTATCATGCAATATTTTGTATGCTCTACTAATTATTCCTTTTTTAACAGCAGCTTCTGTTCTAGATTCTACTAAAAACTCTACCAGTGGTGGTATTTCGTTTAAGACTCCCCTGTTTCTTTCTCTTTGTCTATACACTGCCGTCCCCATCAAGAATTGAGATCGATCTCTAACCTTCAGTAAAACTAAGTTCTTGGCATCCTCCCATTGCATTACCTTTCACCCTCTAGTTGTTGGCTCCAAATACTTTTGTTCCTTTGCCAGTTTTCTCCAGTTTATTCCAGCCCCCACTTGCCTGTTGTCTGTATCCCTAATCACCCCTGTCAGCAGTATCTCTTTTCTTAGAGTACTTGCTGCTACTTTATGAATATAATATTCTATGTGATTATTGCTGTTTTCCTTAAAGGTCTGGATCGAAATTCACAGACCTCTCCTTGTTTCTTGAGAACCCCCCCCCCCCAGTTTCATCATCATCTCTTTCCACATTGAATTATAGTTTTCTGCTTGTGCTACATAAGGTAGCCTTAACTGTGTTGCTCTGAAATACCCCTTCAACTCAGGTAATCCTAATCCGCCTTGTTCTATTGGAAGAATAAGCTTATTAAACTTCATCCTTGCCATCTTCTCCTCACAGGTAAAATCCTTCAGCTCTTTATTAATTTCTATGCACAACGTCTCCTTTGGTTAATAAAAATCTGCCTGATCTGTGTACAAGATTAAAGGGACTAAAAACTTTTTAACTGCTTGTATCTTACTGTCGATATTCATATAACAGTGCTTCCATTTTCTCAATTTTTGTATTATCTTTTGTGTAGTCTCTTCCCACATGTCCTTAGCTATCACACCGGTATCCTTTTTAATCCATACGCCTAAATACTGCATTTTGTCATGTCCCCATAAGTATGGATATTGCTGAATCATTTCGTATGTGGGTACATAATTTAATGCTATTGCTTTTGTTTTGCTTCATTAATTTTGTATCCCGAAAAGGTTTGAAACAGTCTCAATATATTCCACAGCACTATAATGTCCCTTTCTGGTTTTGTCAGGAATAAAGCAATGTGATCTGCACCTGAGCCAGCTTTGCTTGACTACCATACCAATTACATCCTTGAATTTCTGAGTCCCTTATTTTCAGTTCTAAACACAATACAAATATCAAAGGGGAGAGAGAGGACACCCCTGCCCTCCCTGAGATTATCAGAGAGAACCCTACCCACTTTTTAATTTTTGCCTCTGATCCCTTGTATATCCTTCTAATCAACCTTAAAATTTTATCAGGGAATGCAAATGCTTCCATTCCTGTGCTCATAAAATCCCAACTTACTCTTGTCAAATGCTTTCCCTGCTTCAAGACCCATCAACAACAGTGATACTTTCTTATGTTCTGCTCTCCCTCTGGATGTTCACTGTTCTCTTGTCAAATGTTTGCCTCCCCTCCACAAAACCAAATTGATCCATATCTATCAGTTTTGGCATCACTTTTGCCGTTCTTTTAGCCATTATAGACATAAACTTGTTTAGTATTTAAATGGGCCTGTATGAAGCTGGATCTGATGGATCTTTGCCATCTTTAGGTATTACAGCTATCACCACTTTCTTCCAGGATGTTGGTACTTCTCATCCTCTTAAAGGTCTGGAAGGTTTTGTTTAACAGTATTTTTTATCATGTTTTTCCTTCCTAGCTTCCAAACTTCCACAGGATTATCATCTATTCCTGGGGACTTTCCTCTAGATAGGTTATACATCACCATTTTTATCTCTTCTCTTCCTATCTTGCCTGTTACTAATTGAACCTCATCTGCCTCTAACCATTGCATATTTATTCCTTCCGTAAACATTTCCCTTGGTACCTTTTCTTGATTTCCATATTACTCTGCTTTATACACATTTTTATAGAATTTCCTAAATATTTCTAGTACTTCTGCAGGATCCCTTGTTATCTTCTTTGTTATATGCTCCCTAAGCTTGGTGACAGCCCTTTCTACTTTCTGTTGCCTGATTTGTTGTGCTAAACGTTTTTGTGCTCTAGAGTTGTTGTTAAAAAAAAAAAAGTTTGCTTAACAGCAGTCTTTGTAAACTCCTGCATATTATTGAGGTAATCCCTTTATTTTCTGTTGACCATTCTGTAGTTGCACTTCCTCTTGTTCTGTGAGATTCCCCTATTATTATTATTATTATTATTATTATTCCTCTTCTTCTTCTTCCTCCTCCTTTCCCGTATGCGACAGCAGAACTCCAGTCCACTAATGATTGGCAGTAGATTTTTTATGGGTGCTGAGGTGCCAGCTCGACACCCAACCTTCAGAGAAGGACTGCCCATTCTACGCATATCTTTCGAATGCCACTCGACCGTGGGGAGGACATGCAAACTCCACACAGAAGGTGCTCCAGCCGAGAAGCGAATGGGAGATCCTCTTGCTGTGAGGCAACAACGCTACCACTGCACCACCGTGGCTACAAAAGATTCCCCTATTCTACAATACTTTAATGTGTCACTCCCTCTAAATAATGCTTGGTTACTTCTGAACCATCTATCCCTTTCTTTCATTTCCACCCTACTTTTAAAATCCACCTTTAATTTTATTCCACTTCCTAGTTAATTTTCAGAATAAATTTCTATCTTCTGTAATAGCGGCTGAATAATTTCCACTACCCATTCCTTAAATTGCTCACTTTTCAACAGATAGGTGGGAATTAGCCAGTGTCTCATTTTTATTTCATTACTCCCTCACTAGATGCATGCAACAGCTAAAAAGGTCACAAAAGTACCTCACAAAGAGGATTCTAGGCCTTAAGCACGTGTCCTACACAGACAGACTCAAAAAACTCCAGCTATTCTCTGTCTCATATCGTCTATTAAGTGGCCATCTCTGCTTGACTTACAAGGCCATGTCTGACCCAGCTCTGTTAGAAGTACTACATCTAAAGAAATCTCAATCCCTCTGCACCACATGCTCCAGAGACCTCATCCTCATTACCAATCAACAGAACATGCTGGAGGGGCAGGTTCATAACCCAGAGACTTCCCATACATGGTTAGCAGAGCACCTCACTGGCCCTCTTCAAGAGAAATCTTGACGAGTGGATGGGAATAGAAAGTTCACCCTGGGGATCACTCCAGTGGCTCTTCTTGGTAGAAGCACTGGTAACTAACGTTGGGTTGCACAATCCCAGGGCACTTCTATGGGCTAGGCTTGTAAAGGCTCCAGGGCCATTAGCCTAGTACACACCTATGAACCTATAAAGCCCAACAGCCCTGGGTCAATATGCTACTCGCTGTCCCAGCCTGTGTAACCTGAGGTAGCTCTGTTGAAGGAAAGCTGGATGCAAAACCAATCAACTTGACCAAACAAACTAAAAATTGCTACAGTCAATGTAGGGTCATTGACAGGATGCAGCTTGGAAGTGGATGACATGATGGTACAAGTTGAGGCTGGGCATGTTATGTATCCAAGAGACGAAATGGAAGGGAAATGCAGCAAAGCCACTTGACTTGGGATCCAGAGTCTACTGCTCAGGAGGAGGACAGGCTACAAATGGTCTGGGAATTTTTTGAGAGCGGGATTTCAGAAGGGATGTCATCAGAATTAGAGACAGACTCATGGCAGTCAGATTCCAGTGTAATGACAGGACAGTATTCATAATCTCAGCCAGTGCCCTACAGCAGGGTTGTGATAGAGAAGAGTACACTCGGACAGCAGTTGTAGGACTTGCTAGATAAAGCTGGACAGCAGGAATTTGTGTTGGTAATGGGTGACCTGAACGTACATATCTGGAGAGGCAGAAAAGGATATGAGGACTGCCTAGGTCCACATATGTGGGGCAACATAAATAAAGTAAAGGCCAGTTTAGACTTCTGTCTGACAAAATGTTGATAGTAGCCAACACATGGTGCAGACAGACGGTCAAAGATCAGATGCAAGAGTGGCCAACATGCAACTTGGGTAGGCTTCCTCCTAGTAAGGAAAAAGGGGGTACTTGCGTATTATCATGACCAGATTTTTCACGGCAGCACAGTCTATTGCCCGATCATGTAATCTGTCTGTTAATTTTGTGAAAATTTGAAAGTGTTTTCTTTTGCAGTACAGTTTGTTTTTTTGAGCGTTCTCAATCAAATGTTAAAAACATAGTAGTGTTGCTTCTTTATTTCCATTACTGACAGCATGTTGCTCATTTTTTTTTTTTCACGACATAGACTTTTTAAAGGTGAGCAGTGCAGTAAAGAAGTCTAAGCAAGAGGTAAAGGAAACTAAATGGGGGTGGGGGTTAGGACGTGCAGTCATATAGTGATAGTGTACTGTTATTCTTAATGTAATAAGGTATTGCATGTTATGCGCCCATGCTGCAGTTGGTGGGGGCACTCTTAAGTGCTGGAAATTTGCAGTGTTGCACTCAGTAAAACTGACAGGGCTGACGCTGACTTTGTTTTACACATACACACTGCTCTTGGTAAGTGGTATTTGTCTTTTATGCAATAAATATCTGATTTTTAAATCTGTGAATGCTCGGTAGTCTTAACTGTACGGCACTGTTCTGTTTTGTTGCGTGTTTGTAGAGGTTTCAGAAATTCTGTTTCTAAGCGGTGTTTACTAATATGCATGGCCTGCATCAAAGAATGGGGTGGAAGGAGTGGAAACAGCCTTTCAGATTGCGCCCCTAGCCCAAAGTAAGGAAAGCTGCATTGTGTTATTTCAGTACTGAACTGCAAGTGTGAATGTGAGGAAATGTGCAGTATACCAAGTCCGACATTGTGACCTCCCACATCATGCCCTTTTCTGTGTTGCACAGTATTAGTGGTATAAATACTTGGAAGGAAAGCATCAGCTTTATTTCTAGTTTATGGCAAAGACTCCTTGAAGTGGGAAAGTAAATCTTCACAACTACTTAATGATCTGCCCCAAAGGGCTACACAGACGACTTCAGGTGGCTCCGTTTCTATTTGTCAGAAAGAGAGCATCCATTACAAATCAAGCATGCGTGTGTAATCCACGCAAAACAGGAAGAAGATTTTTTTAAATGTTTTCCAACCTGAAGGTAATCCTAACTTATTTTTCTGCAGTAATTACTTCGAATAACCCCAAACAGTGTTTGCTGAAGTCGTTGCGATTCCAGGAAGACAATTTTGCAACCGTGAAAATCTGGTTACGATAATACACAAGTTCCGGAAAGGGCACTGGGGTAGAATCTGTTATTTGCAAAGTCATCCCCAGTGAAACGGTCAGCACACAGCATAAAACACTGGTTGCAAAATCAGCTGCAAGCATTGTTCAGAGAAGGCTGTAAGGTCCACAGGAACTAGGCTGAAGACTTGAAAGTTGTTCGGTGAGAGAGAGTACAACATTTCAAGGAATTAGAATTACTCGGGGCTGCAGCACACCAAGAAGAGGAAATAAGTGGAGTTGAATAAGAATGGCAGTGTTTCAAAACAGCATGTCTGAAGACTACAGAACAGATATATGGTTGAGTCAGGTATGGTGGTAAGGTACATAAGAAAAGCTGGTGTTAGAATGCAGAAGTCCAGGAAGTCATCAACATTGAGGAGGAGTGCAGGAAAAAGATGGACCATGCTAGGAAGAATATCGGTTGGCTAGCAATGAGGCTAAGAAAGGAGTTGCAGTAGCAAAGAACTGGACATCAAAGGTACTCTACCAGCTTCTGAAAGATGACTTAGTAGATGGTACAAAGACTATATCAGGTTGCAAGGCAGAGATGGAAAGATAAAGAAGATAGTCAAACACCCTTCATAATGGATGCCAGCAACAACCTGCTCACCAGTCCACAGGATGTCAAAGGCAGATGCTAGAATTACTTTTAGCAGCTTCTGAATAAAGAAGCCCCCACAGAAGCTGTACTGCCCAGACACAGCCTACGATAAGAAAATAGGAGCCCACCATAGGAAAAATAGGAACATCACTAAGGAAAATGAAATCTGGGAAAGCAGCAGGCTCTGAGGTCACAGCAGATATGATGAAGATGCTGGGTGAGATGGGGTGAAATGGCTTCTGAGTGTACTCATAGCAGTGGGGACAAAAAGGTGTATCCCAAATGAATGGAGAATAAGCATACTCTTGCCAATGTACAATAACAAAGGGGACATTTCACAACTGTGGGCAGTACAGAGGTATCAAACTCCTGTTACATTGCATGAAAGCTCTGGAGAGGGTGATTGATAAACTGATACTTAGAGTAATAGAAAGTAAGATGGGAGATGAGCAGTTTGGAGTCAGATCAGGGTGCAGCACAACTGATCCAATGTTTGCAGTGAGACAGTTGAGAAATTGCTAGAGATGAGTCCAATTTGGCATTCGTAGACTTGGAGAAAGCATAAGACAAGGCCCAAAAAACTGATTTGGGCAGTTCTGCAGTGGTTTGAAGTCCCAGAAACACTGGTAGAATTAGTGCAGGTCGTGTACAAGGACCCAGTGACTCAAGTATGAACAGTGTTCAGTCTCTCAGAAGGGTTTGGTGGGAGTGGGTGTGCATCAGGCCTCAACTCTGAGCCCACTGCTATTTATACTGGTGATTGTTTACATTAGCAAACAGGTTGGAGGAACAGATTGACAAAGTTTCTGTATGCAGACAGGGTTGCCAGACGTCCCTATTTGGGCGGGACTGTCCCGAGATCAGCAGCCTGAAGTCCCGCCCTGCCGGTGTAAATCCCGGCCAGCCTCCACTTTGTTGTTGTTGTGTGTGTTTTTTTTTTTGATTGGCCCGTATACCTGCAAACGGGCCAATCAAAAATCGCTAAACACGGAGCTTCTTGTGTTCCGCATTAAACAGAAGTAGCCCCGTGTTTAACGATTTTTAATTGGCCCGTATGCCGGTATACAGGCTAATCAAAAATCGCTAAACACGGAGCAACTTCTGTTGAATGCGAAACTGCAATGTTCCGCATTAAACACGAGAAGCTCCGTCCTGCTTTAGCAAGAATGGTAAGCAGTGCTTAATGCCGTGTAGTGCTATTGTTATAACTTTTCTGGCCCTCTTTATTTAGTGTTGAAAAAAAAAAAAAAGCTGCTATACTATTTACAAATATTGGTGTTCTCTACCTTTATTTTTGTTCCAGTAGCAGGATTCCTTGTCCTGTTATTTATTTCTGTACTGCCCCTTCTGCTTTACTGCCTTTATCCTGAGCATTTCCTTAGCCTGTTCATGTTTATCCCGAGCATTTCCTCAGCCTGTTCGTGTTTATCCCTATTTGCATCTTT
Organism: Protopterus annectens; assembly: GCF_019279795.1. NCBI lineage: Eukaryota > Metazoa > Chordata > Ceratodontiformes > Protopteridae > Protopterus > Protopterus annectens. The sequence continues at coordinate 1,642,051,467 of NC_056741.1, read as the reverse complement.
TTACGTTGTCCCCTTTCCCATTTAGTAAGTGCCAGCCTGCTTCCTCTACACTTCTATGTGCACTGCTTAGCTACATATCATTTGACCATTTTAAGGAAAGGCATGTAACACCATGCAGATATGTGAAAAACTGTGCTTACTCATGCAAAGGAAAATGTTGTTTTGCCCCTGGGCTAGGTTTCTGCTTTATCACTAAATGATGAGTTTTGATGACTTTGCACTGCTCTTATTCCTTCTTCAAATGCTGCCTGATGCTGTTCTTGTAGAAACAAATCTCCAACTTGTGCACTTAATCTCTGAAGTCTGCTGCTGCCATTACTGGACGTTGTTCAAAACTCTTTGTTTTCTGTAGTTTTACCAGTCTGTGCTGTTATATTGCAAATCTGAAATGGTTGTTTGAACCTTTTGTATTTCTTTGTCAGGTTGCCTTCACATTGTTTCAACAAGGTTTTAGCAGCTTTGATAGTGATTTCTAACTGCTCTGCTGTAGTATTAGATTTATTTTTTCCATATGAGATGTTTAAAATTTCTTCACTAAGCCCAAAAATCATATGTGATGAACCTAGTACAATTTAACTTTATAGAAAATGCCATTTGAACTGGTATGTGTGAATCGATCCCCCCCCATATCCTTTTGTCTGCCACCCATTCTTTTGTCCCACGCTAATCATTCTTTCATTTTTATTAAAACCTGACTGGAACCCAACAACGCCTGTGGGGGAGTGCTTAGTAGAAGTGTGCCTTATTGTTGCAGTTCTCTTAGCCGAGTGACAGGCTGAGATAAGAGCCACTCCAGGCAGCCATAAAGAACTTTGTTTCTACCTATATCACTCTCCTAGACCATTGAGTCCACTAATTCCTGCATTGCATCTGTGCTGGTTTGTCTGACTTCATTTCTACACTAATTCTGTCTATGCCCACATTTTTAAGGATGGATCTTAAGTATTCTTGGACCAGGGAACTCCATGACCACCCCACAAGTGTTAGAAGGCAGATGTTCATCATTCCCATTTCTGCAGTAGCCTTTAGGCTATACAAGTTGTTTCCTTGCCTTTTAAACAACAACTGGACTGCTTCACAAAGCTCTGCCCCTCCAAGGACGCAGACACACTGGCTGCTGATTGGATAGCGCAAGTTAAGGAAGTCAGCAGTCAGAGTGACTATTTCTTTAGTACTTTATTGCTGTCCCAAGGAGAAAGTTCTCTCTGGCTTCAGAAGGGCAGCTGTTGGCTAAGAGCTTTGTTTCTGGCAGATACTTCCCTACTGAGGAACCTTTCCACACAGAAATCGTTGCCCTTTTTAATAAAATATTTAATTTAAGTTTCTGACGAAAGGTGGTATTTCCCCTTTACGAAATCCTATATTTTATTCTCATCAATATCAGAAGTTTCCTGTTGGGGACCACTGTTTATAGCTACCTGTGTTATTTAGCTAATTGGAGTGAATTTTGACTAAATGTATGTTTCGCTTGTGTAAACTTTTTTATAATTGTGGCATAAAGATTTATGGGGCAGGCAGGGAAGTGTGCTTTTATGGCTTAGTGCTTATACTCTTTTTGACAGCCTACCTGACATTTTTCTTTTATTTTGTGTTTTTATATTTTAATAAAAGGAGTACTGACAGGTAATTTGCTCTGTTTGTGCTTTTACGTTGTGAAGGGACTGTGACAAGAGGTGAGTGCAGGTATGCTGCTTGTGTACACTAGGTGACAACCTACCTTCTGACCCACTTGCTCCAACAGTGCTTACCACTTTTGCCTTCTCTTCCTTTGCTAGAGAATTTATACGTCAGTCCTGGTAGTTCCACTACTGCTTTCCCTAGAAAGAAAGAAAAAAAAAGTTCTTACAAAGGCCCTTTGCCATTTCCACAGGCACATTCTATGGCTCCTCTGATAGTGGGTAAACCTGCAGTGGCCATTGGTTGTTCCTCAAACCACTTCCTCATCTCTCCAGCTTCCAATGGTTGTAGTCCTTTTGGCCACCACAAACTGGGTGTCAGCCTTGTCTTCAGTTGTTCCAGTGTCCGATATAGATGTGGAAGAATTATCTTGTCCAGGGCTGGGAGATGCTACAAAGTGTAACCAAGGAAGGAGACCATTAGACTGGTCAGATATCCTCCTCAGTGTCTGTCTTCCACGGGAACTCCTATAAAGAAAAAAACAGTTAAGAAAGATGATTTTCATAACTTAGCAAAGCATACATTGCAGGCTAGGAATCCTTGTGTCCAGAAGCCATTGCAGGCTAGGAATCCTTGTGTCCAGAAGCCATTGCAGGTGAGAATCCCCAGTAAAATTCTTGAGGAAATTTAGTTTGATTCTGATTATGACCAAAATGGGGTGTCTTGTTTTTTCAGGTTTGTAAGCCCAACTTACTGACTGTGAAGAAAATTATTTTTTTTCCTCCTCATTTGGAGGAATTTTGTCTTATGAATGAAGTACTTGCATGTGAACAAATAAAAGTTTCCCTTAACTGAGGAGATGTAATGTGTTACAACTGGATAGTCCACATTCCTTATCACCCCTCCTATACAGACAGCCTTGGAGGGTTTGTTGAATACTGCCTGTAACCATCCTGATACCCAGCCATCAGTCCATAAAAGAAGTGTATAAGATTTATAAAGTGCCTAAGGCTAATACATTTATTTTCTCTCAGCTTAGATCAGACCCACTTGCAATATCCATTGCTCTGTGGTTTCAAAAACAAAATTACTTGGAGTGGTCATTGCCAATAATATAAAATTCGACATACACATCACAGACCATAAAAAAGTTCACAAAAAACTTGGAACCCTGTACAGAAATCAACATTTTCCAAATAAATCTTCAAAAGGCCACTATAGCAAGAAGCCATCTTATCTCTACTCTATGCCTCACAAATTCTTGCAAACATTTAGAAATCTGACCTAGCAAAACTCAAAACTTGCTATAATAAAACTGCAAAGTTTGCCACAGTAACAAATTTCAGATCCCATCATTGTTTGGCTTTTAAAACAACTATCCTGGCTCAAACTACCAAATCTACTTGCTTATAATAAACTCACCTTCAGCCATCAAATACTAAATCGGCCAGAAAAAAATACCAGTACTTCAAAATTTACTGATGTACTACTCCAATAACAGGGTATTACGTTCCAGTAACAAATGCTTTCTAAATATAGCCAAACCTGACAATGCAGCTGGAGTTTCCCTTTACTCCAGCTGCATAGCCAAAAACTTGCAATTTCTGCCATTAAATGTCAGAACAACTACGAAGACTTCCAACTTTAAAAAACTTCTGAAATCACACCTGTAAGAATAATGGACCTGCTCTTGTACAAACCCTGATTTAGGAAATAGATGTCTTAAGGCAGCTAAAGGAACACAACCTGTTTTGTATTTGAGTAGTATACCCCTACTAAGCATATGTATACTTAACTTGCTTTTTTTCTACCTACAATCATAGTACTGCTGTTCTCTGTATCCTATCTAGACTGTATGATTATATCCGTGAAATGTATAACATATATTTTCATTTTGTACTTTTATCTGACATTGAATGAATATTTGTATCTGTACTTTGTATATGTATCTTATGGTTATTTATAAATGTGGAGCTTTTCTCCCTAGGCCACTGCTGAAAAAGGACATCTTGTCCAGTCAGACTTTCCCGCTAAGCAAATGTAAAATAAATAAATAAATGTAATTAAATCTACTGGTAGGAAAAGATTAGTATGAAATACCAACCCTTCACCTGGTGACCAGGAAGGCAAGGTGTTGAACTGTCTAATTACAATATTTTTTCTACTTTGGCTTTCAGAATTCTTACCAGTCATACATGTGGAAGATGCATGTTATATGGATGTTTTGAGGGAACTTGCTACTTCACTACCCAAAGAAGAAAGTTGTTTTTGATTCAAACTGCTTTTACATTGTCCCTGGTATCCTAACATGCTTTAACAAGTGCTTGATTGTGCCGATACTGTTCGTGTTGAAGACATGCTTGGGTGTATAACCAAAATTTGCTGATGAGTTAATATTTGGCTTATTTGCTATGCAGGTTTTCAAAACAATGTTATTGTAGAGACAAACTGATTCATGGAATTTCTAAGATTTTTTTCAGGCACCCATAGTACAAAACTTACAGCATTCCCTCTTGCAAAAAAGCCAGATAAGCAAAACCAGCCATATTCTGGCAAACAAGGTGCTAAAAGAGAGCTCACTGGGGGAAATAACCAATGAGGGGGGGCACTGTGAAGGCTGCTAGCTTAGCTAGATAGAATTTTGTAGATAATTATGTCCTTTGTAAATATTAGTATAAGCCACAGGCTTGTTCTCTTAAATGGAAGAAAATTGTGTTAAATGTCAAACGTCAAAAGTGTAACAACAGTGCACTCTGCTGGAAGAAAGCTGATAAGTCAAGCCTTGTATGACTGATCTGAAACTCGGAACGGTGACATTCTTTCTGTTGTTTTGAGACCAGAGTTAATTGCTAGATTTTACATATATAATGTCTTTAATTGCTGTGGTTTCCTGACCAGTGCAAGATCAAAGATATGTTGAATTCTGAGTTTCTGTGAAACCAGAGAAGTGTCAAGAATGATGCAATGTGAATCAGTACTGTGTTACCAGTTTAAGGACAGAAAGAAAGGAGAGGATTTTGTCTAAAGCTGACAACAACTCGCCAGTACTCTGCTTTGCCCTCTATGTAAGTTTATTTAGAACTGTGATTGTTCTTAGATACAGATAGAAAATAGTAAGTTTAGTCTAGCTGTTTTCTTTACTGATGTCAGAACTCTATTCTACTGTATTATTTTAAGCATTTTCCTGTGACCTCTGAACTCTTGACTAGCACTATGTAGTAAGAAGTATTGTCTTTGTGTTTTCATTTATTATTAAATATTGTTAAACCTTTCAACTGTGGCTGTTTTGTGTAGAGATAATTTAAGCTCTAGAGTACATTGCACGTATATAGTGATACTGTCCAAGCCAGTCCAATAGCTTTAGCTCTGGGTCACACTTACTATTTGGATAATAATATTGCACAGTAATAACTGGGCACCCTTTGGTAAGGGCCTTTTAGAGTAGCTGATAAGTAAGGGTCCTGGTGGCAGTGATTTCTACCTTATAGTCTTGAGAGAAGGGGCACAGCTAGTAAACCTGTGCCAACCTTCTCCAGGAGTGTTTGTGTGTTTGTATATAACTCTAATCTCTAAGTGTGTGTGTCAGCTACTTGGGCAGGGACACAAAGCACTGGTTGGACAGAGAGAGTGCTAGGAGGACTTGGCTTGGGAACCCTGGCTTACAACTCCACTCTATAGTTGTGCCAGAGGGGAGTCATGGTGCATCTGGAAAGAAAGGGAGAAACCAGTCACAGACTGACTGTGGTCTCTGTGTGCTTTTAAGGGAAATTGTACATTACTGTGTGTGTATTTGTTATCCTTCCCAGTGTGGACATCCCTCGCTGGTGTTAGTGGTGAGGACTGAGACTCATTGATTACTGGACCAGTGCACAGGCTTCCATATTAATTGGTTGGCAGTGGTGGGAAATCCACACCACATATTAATTGGTTGGCAGTTGGCTTGTAATGGTGTGGATAGTGAATTCCTGTAGCTTGTGTACAATGATCACTGAAAGTGTTTCTGTTCTCTAAATCAGCAGCGCAGTGAATATTCAGAGTTCAGGTCGCAATTGTTTTATTTCTTTAGTTAGTTTAGTTAGTCAGGGAGAGCAGGCAAGCATGTCAGCAGAGGAGTATGGGAAGCTGTCAAGGAGCTAGTTGGCTGGGATGTGCCAGCCTAAGTGACTGGTGCATGGAAACCTGACTAAGGCAGACATGATTGCAGCTTTGGTCACAGCTGCATCAGAAAGCAGTAATCAGGCGGACAATCAGACTGGCCGTGGAGATGTACAACACTCAGAGAATGGACAGCTCATCCTTTCCGCAGAGGACTTAAAAAAATCCATCTGGAGCTAAAGAGACTTGAGTTGGAGGCCAGGCATTTGAAACAGAAGCAGCAGAGAGACCGAGGCATCTACAGGCTGAGAAGAATGAGAAACTGCTATGCCTGGAAGCTGAGGAGAAGGAAAGGCAGAGACAGCACAAAAAGGAGATGCTGACTCTTTCCCAGAGTCCTGGAGGTAATGGGGAAGGGAGTAACCGGACCCCAGAAGCACAAAAGGTCAGTAAATTTCTTTTGCAGTTTACAGAGGGGGATAATTTTGATAGTTTACATATACTCTCTCAAACATATGAATGAAACCGTTTGATGTTGACCCAAAGGCTCTGGGTGCAGTTACTGAACCCCCCCTTACTCCATGGTAAAGCTGTAACTGTGTTTTTTAAACTTTCTGATCATGAATATTTTGATTATGCTCCTGCTAAGAAGTGTCCGTTAGAATTTTGTGAGCTAACACCTGAAACTTATTTGAACAAATGTTGTGAGTATAGATGCAAGGCAGATGAAAGTGTGTGTGAATATGTTGCTGAACTGAGCACTTATTTTCATAGGTGGGTGAGTGGACATTAGGGCACCAGTTTTGAATGGCTGGCAGACCTTTTGGTGAGGGAACAAACCCTTAGCACTTTGCCTGAGGACATGAGGATCTGGTTAGCTGATAGGCAATGTGCTACTTCAGATGAGTTGGGGAAGAAGGGAGACCTATACCTAGCAAGCAGGGCATCCATGCACAAGAAAGGGACCCCCCAGTACCGACAGAATCTGCCAGTAGTAGGGGAAGCCACTAGTCCAGGTACACATCTAGGACCTAGGGTTAAATGTTTTGAATATAATCAGTGGGGTCATGTGACATATAGATGTCCACGGAGGCAAGGTGGGGAACAAAAGTTGAGAGAGCCAGTAGGTGGGAAAGGTAAAATGCCAGTAGTAGGTTGTCTTGAGACAACAAGGGTGCCAAACTCCACCAAAAGGTTATATCCTATTGTAGTGAATGGCAAAGAGTCCATTGCTAAGAGAGACACAGCCTCTAACATAACCATTGTAAAGCCTGTGATGGTTACAAAGGAGCACTACTTGCCTGGGCAGTCTACTCCAGTCAGAGCATTAGGAGGGACCCCATTCCAAATACCTTTGGCTGGGGTTCACCTTGACTGGGAGGGTGGAAAAGGAAGCCAGCAAGTAGGTGTGTTTGAGGATATTCCTGCAGATGTCCTTATGGGGAATGATTTTGATAATGCAGTACCATGTGCTCATGCAGTTACATGTAGTCAGGCTTGGAGACAAGCATGTGAGTCTGGCAGCCTGTGGGAGCCCCAGCCAGACCGCATAATTGCAGCCAGGACTGGTGAGGTGGTTACTTCAGGGAGGGAGCTACTCTGTAACAGTGAGACTGGAGGTGAGCCACAGCTGCTTGTGGGTACTGATGTTCCCTTGGACAGAGTGACTGCAAAGGTAGAGGTAAGTAGTAGTAATACCCAGGCTGACAGTGAAGCACCAATGTCAGAGGATGCCAGACTTCCTGTGGAAGGGGAGCTGGGAAGAGTTACAGAGAGAGAGTTGAGACAGGATCAGCTCTCAGACCCTACATTGCAAGGCCTGAGGCAGGTAGCTAGTGAGGCATCTGGTTCTCAAGGGAAGGGGTAATCCGTATACTGGGACAAAGGGTTGCTGTGTAGAGAATGGACCCCTGAGGGAGGGCTAGAAGGTGAGAGAATACAGCAGTTGGTAGTGCCTAGAGCCTACCGTCTTCCAGCCATAGGCAATGATATTCCCTTTGCAGGGCATATTGGCATAAAACATACAAAGAGGAGTATTATGCAGAACTTCTATTGTCCTGGATTTTTCAGAGTTGTAACAGGGTACCTGTGAGCAGTGCCAAAAGGTAGACAAGGCAGGAGACAAGGTGAGAGCTCCTTTGATGCCTTTACCTGTGATTGAGGAGCCATTTCAGTGGGTAGCTATGGATATTGTAGGGCATCTGAGTACTCAGTTCCACAAGGAAAAAGTATATCCTAGTAGTAGTAGATTGTGCTACAAGATATCCCGAGGCAGTGGGTTTGTCCTCCATTGAGGCAGAAAAGGTGGCAAATGCTTTGTTAGAGATTTTCAGTAGAGTAGGTTTCCCAAAAGAAATACTTACTGACAGAGGTGCCAATTTCATGTCAGACCTGCTGGCTTGTCTGTGGAAGTACTGTGGGGTGGATCACCTGAAGACCACCCCCTACCACCCCCAGACTAATGGTCTTGTTGAGAGGTTAAACTCTACAATCAAGTCTGTGCTATGGCATTTGCAGACCAGTTTAAGAGGGAGTGGGACAAATATTTGCCCCATCTGTTCGCTTACAGAGCGGTTCCCTAAGAATCCACAGGGTTTTCACCCTTTGATTTGCTGTATGGGCATATAGGGTGAGGGGACCTCTAGATTTAATTTGTGATGAGTGGGGAAGGTGAGTGTGAATCTCACAAGGAGTCTGTTGTGGCATATGTCCTAAATCTCAGGACAAGGCTCGTGGAACTCATGGGCTTGGCCCAGGAGAACATGGCAGAAGCCCAACAACAGAAAAAGGTATGGTATGACAGGAGTGCTTAAGCTAGAGAGTATGCTGTAGGGCAGCAGGTAATGGTTATCATTCCTGTCGGACACAACAAGCTGCATGCAGCTTGGGAGGGACCCTACAAGTTGGTAAGAATGTTAAGTGATGTTAACTACATGGTAGAACTGCTAGGCAGGTTGGAGGAGCACAAAAATTGTACCTTGTTAACATGATGAAACATTACCATGATAGGGAGGCCCTTGTGCTGAGTATTTGCAGTGGATTGCAGGAAGAGTCTGAGGGAGATCTGGTGACTGATCAACTCAGTGAGGCTTGGACTGACACCTCAGTGGAAGGGGTAGCAATGTCCCAGCAGCTATCCCCTACCCAGGTTCGAGAAATCCGAGCAGTGTTACAGGAGTTTGGGGACGTGTTCACTGGGAAACCAGGGTGCACCCACCTGGTGCAACACCAGGTGGATACAGGACCCCAAAGGCCTAGTAGGCAGTTCCCTTATAGGGTGCCTGAGAGAGTCAAGCAAACTCTGAGGGAGGATATACAGGAGATCTTGGAACTAAGGGTAATTAATGTCCAACAGACCCTGAGCCTCCACAGTGCTGCTGGTGCCGAAGAAGGATGGAAGCACCAGGTTCTGTGTGGACTTCAGGAAATTAAATAGTCACACCGAGTCAGATGCTTACCCCATGCCTAGGACAGATGAGGCCCTAGAGCAGCTGGGGGGAGCTAAGTATCTTACCACCATTGATCTTACCAAGGGTTACTGGCAGGTACCCTTGACTCCTAGTGACAGAGAGACGTCAGCCTTTGTGACTCCGTTTGGCTTGTATGAGTTCACAAAAATGCCCTTTGGAATGAAAAATGCCCCAGCGACTTTCCAGAGGCTGGTAGATCGTATCATAGCAGGAGGGGTTTGCCCTTACTTACCTAGGTGATATTGCCCTCTACAGCCATTCCTGGCAAGACCACCTTCAACGTGTCAGGGAGGTGCTTGGCAGACTACAGAGGGCAGGGTTGACCATTAAGCCAAACAAATTTCAGGTGGGTATGGCAGAGGTCTACTACCTGGGACAGAGAGTGGGGAGTGTAAGATCAGGCCAGAACCTGCCAAAGTGTAAGCAATTCGGGCATGGCCTGCACCTGTTACCAAAATGCAGGTGAGGGTGTTCTTGGGGACAGTAGAGTACTACAGAAAGTTCATCCCCAGTTACAGTACCATAGCTGCTCCCCTGACAGGCCAGATAAGGCTGTGTGGACCCCAGCATGTGAGCAGGCATTCCAGAAGCTTAAAGAAGCTTTGGGAGGACACCCTGTGTTAGCCAGTCCAGATTACAGCAAATAATTTGTTGTGCAGGTGGATGCTTCAAACCATGGAGTGGGGGCTGTACCTGAACAGATTTCTTCAGAAGACGAAGAGCACCCAGTGGTTTATCTTAGTTGTAGGCTTCAACCCGGAGAGGAATGCTATGTAGCTGTAGGAAAGAAATGTCTATCCATAGTGTGGACACTGCAGAAACGTCAGCCTCATCTATATGGAAGAAAATTCACTGTAGTTACAGATCACAATCCTCTAATAAGGTTACACCAAGCCAGTCAGCAAAATGCCAAGTTGCTAAGATGGAGCCTATGGTTGCAAGCATATGACATGTCAGTGTAGCACAGCAGTGGGGTTAGCAACGCCAACGCAGATGGGCTCTCAAGACAGGGAATGGGGTAAGGTATACCCAGATCGACCTAACCCTCTCAAGCAACGTTTCTCAAGGGTCACTTGAAAAACTAGCTTGTGTTCTCTGGGGGGGGGGGGGGGGTAAATATTAATGTAAGCCACAGGCGTGTTCTCTTAAATGGAAGAAAATTGTGTTAAATGTTGAATGTCAAAAATGTAACCGTGCACTCTGCTGGAAGAATGCTAATAAGTCAAGCCTTGTATGACTGATCTCAAATTTGGAACCATGATTGGACCAGCAGATTCTTTCTATTGTTTTGAGACCAGAATTAATTGCTAGATTTTACATATATAATGTCCTTCATTGCTGTGGTTTCCAGACCAGGTGCAAGATTAAAGATATGTTAAATTCTAAGATGTTCTTTGTGTTTCACTGTTCCAGTCATTACATTTGGGTAATCTGCTGGCAGGTTGCCCTCAGTCGGCCTGATTAACAAAGTCTTGGGTCCTGCGTCGGTTGCTGTCCCCTCTTCCATGACGTCAGGTCGTCAGGGGTATAAAACATGCAGCTGACATCATTACCTCAGTCTTTCTTGCCGTGCGTGTCCGAAGCGGAAGCAGTTTGCAAGTGCCGGTCGGCCGACTCCTGAAATTTTTGTTTTCGAGTTTCAGAACCGAAGTCTTCAACTTAAAGCCAAGTACCCCGTTGGGGAAACTTTTTCTTGCCCCTTACCGATGTCAGTAAAAGTTAATAATTGCATTACTTGTGGAAAGCAGATACCTCATAAAGATTTTCATCTGTACTGTATTCCTTGCCTAGGCCCTGACAACGACGTAACTTATCGGTTTTGTGCTTTTGTCGTCTATACATTTTTGCCTCTAAATATTTTGGTTCTTGATTTAATTATCCAGCACTGACGTTGGTTAGCCATCTAACTACCAGAATTTCGAAAAAACGCAAAGATAAAGACAGAGACAGGCCGTTGAGTTCCAAAACTGCCGACGACACTTCTAAGCCAGTTCGCCGGTACTCAGTGAGACGCTTTCACAGCCCCTGATACCCACTATTTCTGACTCGCAGGCCTCTACTGAGACCCATTCGGAGTCCGGTATGCCGCGAGATACTTCAACTATGGAACCCGTGGATGTCTCTTCCTTGGATGTGTCCGGAGCTGCTGTGAAGGCACCGGCTTTTGAGGGTGTTTTCAGGCCTACAGACATGCATATCAAACCAACTCCACCTTCAATACTAAGGCCTAAACTTCGATCTATGTCGAAAAAAAACGATGCCCAGGCCACATGTTCAGGCCCCTATGCCTAAAAAACAAATGATCAAAATGGCTGAAGATCTAATTACTCTAATCAGGGGTAGTAACCCCCCCCCCTTTTAAGAGGCCTAGGCCTGAGCTTGACTATGAAACTTCTGATCAGGACTCTGTTTCTTCTGACTCTTCTAATGACCTGGATTTGTCCATACCTACTTATGAGGATTCTGATGCAGAGGCTTCCTACCCTGAGGATTTCTCTTTTTGTGAAACTTTGCATACTTTCCCAGTGGAAATGCTCCCTTAAAGTCAGGAATTCTCTGATTCAAAAAAGAGACTTGGGGATTTTCTTCTTTTACCTCAGTATGGGCCTTTGTCTATACCTGCTGTACTAGACATTGTCAATGTGTTTTTTGGACTCCAGTATGGCCCCTGATTCCCTGCCTCCAGCTCCTTGTAATCCTGACAGATACTACAGGGTTCCTGAGTCCCACAGGTTCCTTTTCAAAAATCCTGTTGCAGATCCTGAAACCATTTCTCTAGGACCTAAAGGGCATTAAGGCTTCTACTGCTAAAAATCCTACCCCTTCTTATAGAAACTCCAGGGCGCTGGATATATGGGGTAAAAAGGTTTATACTTATACAACCTTGGCTATCAGGGCTTTAAACTGCCAATTTCATATTTTAAAATATCAACAGCATGTTATTGGACTGCTTAAACAGTAAATGGTGTTGATTTCTGACTGTGTGGAAAATAAAGATTTACAGGATTTATTGCATTCTGCTGAACCTGTTGGAAAACATACTTTGCAATGTGATTTTGATTCTTTACAGGCCTCTTGCAGGGCTGCTGTAACTGGGCCTGTGCTTAGAAGGCATGCTTGGCTTAAGGAGCAATCTCTGCCTGATCATATTAAAGCAAAATCAGGACCGCCTGTTTGGCAATACTGCTGAAGAAGTTTTAAAAAAGATGGAAGATGACGCTAAATCTATGCAAACTGTAAAAGATTTCTTACAAGTGCAACCTCCAAGATTTAGTAGGCACCGGCCTACTAAGAATTGGTCCTTTCCAGCTCCTTCCACATCTTCTCAAGCCAAATCCAGACACACCAAAAGTACCAGGTTTCAGTCCCAGGGGACTATCGGACCTAAGCAATGGGGAGTCTCCACTTCCAAATCTGGAAATAACCCCCTCCCCCCATGGTAAACAGTCTCAATGACTTTCCTTTAAAATTACCAAGTACTTACCTTTTAGCTGCCCCTTTGGGGGGAAAGATTGCTTTTCATGCAGAAAACTGGGAACTCATAACCCAGGACAAATGGGTTTTAACTATAGTCTCCCAGGGATACAGATTTCATTTCCACATGTTGCCAACACCAAACGGGTGGCCATACCTGCCCCCAAATCAGTGGACAGAGGTGCAGAAGCAAGTACTTTCCCTCTTAAACATGGGGGCTATTCAACTGGTACCAGAAGAGGAAAAGGGACAAGGTTTCTATTCCAGACCTTTCTGGTACCCAGAAAAGATGCATCATGGCGTCCAATTCTGGACCGGTCTACTTTAAACACCTTTCTGGACATTCCAAACTTCAAGATGCTGACTCTTCACCAGTTACCTCCTGTGCTAGGCAAAGATGCCTAGTTGGCAACTCTAGTTTTAAAAGAAGCTTACCTGCATGTCCCAATCAGGGAATCTTGCAGAAGATACCTACGCTTCAAAGCAGGCTACTTGCATTATCAGTTCTCTGCACTGCCCTTTGGCTTGTCTTCTGTGCCCAGGGTATTCACAAAGTGCCTGGCTCCAGTAATTGCATTTTGCAGGCAAAGAAATATTCAAATATATCCATACCTGGACGATTGTCTAATTCAGGCAGAAAACCAGGCCATACTTCTAAATCATCTGGTGTTTGTAAAAAGGGTTTTAACTTGTCTAGGGTACACCATAAACTAAAAGAAATCACAACTGGTACCCTCTCAACAGATTACATTCCTGGGTGCAAGCTTGAATACAACTGTCCAGATGGCTTTCCTCATGCCAGAAAAGCAAATTCATTTGGTAACTTACTTCAAACAAGTGGCCACAAAAACCCTGCTATCTGCAAGACAAATACTGCAAGCCTTTGGGTTCATGGCCTCCTGCATTCTTCTAACTTCGTATGCAAGACTGCATATGAGGAAACTTCAGTGATACTTAAAAAGTCTATGGAGTCAATAATACTTAAAAAGTCTATGGAGTCAATATTGTCACAGCCTGGAAACAATGATTCCTATCATACCTTGCCTATGCCTGGAGTTCCTATGGTGGGCAGAGGCTTGCCACCAAAACAAGGGGCTGCCATTCACGCTACCCCCTTGCCGCTCAAACCCTAACTACAGACGCATCAGACTATGCATGGGGGGCTCATCTGGCAGGTAAGTGCATTCAGGGCAAATGGAATCCAAATCAAATACACCTACATATCAATCAAAAAGAAATGTTAGCTGTACAGAATGCTGTGACAGCCTTCAAGGACTACATTCTTCCAGGGCAACTAATGGTAAAGACGGACAACACTACGGTTATGTGGTACATAAACAAGCAGGGGGTACACATTCCTACCTCCTTTGCAGACTAGCCATGGCATTGTGGAACACTGCCTTGGGCTACCAAGTGCACCTAAAAGCTCAATTCCTGCCAGGAAAATTAAATACACTGGCAGATGGAATAAGCAGAAATCTCATGTACCCACACGAGTGGAAACTGGAACCATGGATTTTCAACATGTTGACAAACAACTTGGGGAGCCCAGGCATAGATATTTGCCTCCCCCCAGAACTACCAATTAGATAAATTTTGCACAAGGACTCCCCACAAAAAAACCTGGAGAGTGGATGCTCTGTCCTTCAGCTGGAAAAACCTATCTGTCTACACCTTTCCCCCTCTGCCTCTACTCTGCAAAGTTCTGTTAAAAGTCAAACAGGACAAACCAAGAATGATTTTGATTGCTCCAGACTGGCCACGCCAACACTGGTACCTGCTCCTGCGCAGTGTCACAAATATCTCCATGGCACCTGCCTCAGACACCTTCCCTACTGTCTCAAGAGGAGAACCAGATTTTGCACCTTCAGCTCCCAACATTGAACCTTGCAGCTTGGCTCATCATCGTGTCTTTCGGCCTTTCCCGGTTAGGGGTCGCCACAGCCGAACTCCGGTCCGCTAATTATCGGCAGTAGATTTTTACATGCAGAGTTGCCAGTCCTGACGCACAACCTTCAACGAAGGTATGCCCATTCATGCATGTCTCCAGACAGAAGACGCTCTAGCTAAGAATCAAACGGGATAACGTCTTACTGTGAGGCGACAGCGCTACCGCAGCACCACCACCGCAGTGTAAATTCACCCTTAGCATCCCTCAGCAAACCCCTGATGGATGTCATTTTGGAGGCGAGAAGACCTAGTAGTAGAAAATCTTATGCTGACAAATGGAAAAGATTCTGTGCTTGGAATCCATCTCAAGGAATGAACACAGCAGCGGCCAGTTTACCTCAGATTTTACAGTACTTAACTGAGATGCTTCACCAAGGGCCTGTCTTTTTCCTCCATTAAAATCCACGCCTCAGCCATTTCAGCTCATTATAACACAGAACCTCCCCTCTTCTCTTCTGTCATCCTCTGCTCAAGCAGTACCTCAGAGGGGCCAAAAACTTGAGACCACCCAGGAGAGCTCCAACCCCTGCCTGGGACCTTAACTTTGTATTGGAGGAACTCACTCTACCTCCTTTCGTGCCACCTGCTACTGCAAACTTAAAATTTCTTTCTTGGAAAACGGCCTTCCTTCCAGCAATCACTTCAGCTAGAAGGATATCTGAGTTACAGGCCCTTATGTCAGTGGAGCCTCTCATCATCTTTCATGCGAACAGGGTGTCACTCGGGACCAATCCATCCTTCATGCCCACGGTGGTATCCAATGTGGCTCTTAATCAGTCCATTCATTTGCCAACTTTTTTTCCCAATCCACAGAACAAAGGGGAACGGATTCTGCATTCATTGGATGTGCACAGACAACCTAGATTCTACTTCAACGAGACTAAAACTCGAAGAAAATCTGAAAAACTGCTGGTAGCATTTGCTGCAGGGGCAGAGGGAAAGGCTATTTCAAAACAAACCATTTCTAAATGGATAAACCATTGCATTCATTTCTGCTATAAGCACCATGGAAAACCTATTCCCCAGGGGATCAGATCTCATTCCACCAGGGCTGCATCTACTTCTGCAGCCTTTCTCAGAGGTGTTCCTACCAGGGATATTCTAGAAGCTGCTACCTGGATTTCAGTTCATACTTTCACCAAACATTATCATTTATCAATTTTCTCTAAATCCAGAGCTGGTTTTGCCACTGCTGTCTTGCAGGGCCTTATAGATGGTCCTAATGCTGTATAAATCCATCCTCCCAACCATAGCTTTGGGAATCTACCTAAATGTAATGACTGCAACAGTGAAACACGAAGAACATAGTATAGTTGTGTACACTTACCATAAATGTAGATGTTCGAGTGTATTCACTGTTGCAGTCCTGGATGTTCTTCATTCCACATTGCTGCAGTCCTAACTATTGGGGTAGTCCGCTGTCCCAGTCGGCCCGAATACCAAAGTATATGGCTGACGTCGGTCAAGGCGCATTAGACTGACGTCAGTACGTCAGGGTACTAATGCGCATGACCAACGTCATATCCCCAGTCTTTTTTGCCGCATGGTCCGATGCAGAAGCAGTTTTGCGAGTGCAGGTTGGCGTTCTGAAAGTTTCTGAAGTCAGAGTTTCAGACCGAATCAAAGTTGGCTAAGTACCCCGTTGGGGAATATTTTGGTTTTTTCTTGCCTCAGTATTTAACCGGATGTCAGAAAAAGTGAATAACTGTATTTCTTGTGGGAAACAGATACCTCATAGGGATTACCATACTTTGTGTATACCTTGTTTAGGGCCTGAGCACGACGTTGTTGGATGCCGCTCTTGTGCTAGATTTAACAAACGCACTATTAAGAGAAGGTTAGACTGTGCCAGGTTAGTTTTGGGAAGCGTTGTAATTATAAAATGCCGTCGGATGCTCCGGCCGCTTCCAAAAAGCGCAAGGATAAAGCAGCAAAGCCTAGAGTGGAAGAACCGACAGTCCCGGACGTCGGTTCTTTAGAAGGCTCAGTGGAGCCGGAGGTTCTGCCAGGAGTTTCTTTGGAGTCTCAGGGAGAGACTTTACTGTTACAGGATGTGTCCTCTCAGGAAGTAGGCCAGGCTGAAGGGGCTTCTCAGGTGGCTGTTCTTCCCTCTCTTCCTAAGGTGGTTAGAGCCTCCCTTCTGTTTCCAAGGCTTCTTTGAGAGGCAGGCCAAGTTTAACTTCAGTGGGGGTTTCTCCTAGTGCTTCAGGGTCTTTGCCTAAGAAACATATGCTTAAAATGGCAGAGGATTTGATTACTATGATTAGAGGTTCTATGCCCCCTCCTGATAAGAGGCCTAGGGTGGAACCTGAGTTTGAGAGTTTTGAGCAGTGTTCGGAGGCTTCTGAGTCTTCGGCTGAAGACTTGCAGGAGTATCCTCCTTATTCTGATTCTGATGTGGATGATTCTACTCCTTCAGCTTCTCCTCCTGAGGATTTTTCGTTTTCAGAGACTCTGCATTCCATGAGGGAGCATTTTAAATGGGAAGGTCAAGATTTCTCTGATTCCAGGAAGAGGCTTAGGGAATTCTTGTTTTTACCCCAGCATAGGCCTTTAGCTATACCTCCTGTTCTGAATGTGGTGGAAGATGCTTTTGCAGAGGCTTCCCTGAATCCTGATTCTTTGCCTCCTGCCCCAGTTAAACCGGATAGGTACTATAGGGTGCCTGAAGCTCATAAGTATCTTTTAAGAGTCCTAGGGCAGACCCGAAACTGTCTCTCAGGGGCCTAAAGGTGTGAAGGCTTCTGTTGTTAAAAATCCTGTTCCTCCTGATAAAGAGGCAAGGGCTTTGGATAGATGGGGAAAGAAAGTGTATACTTCTTCCACTTTAGCCATGAGGGCGTTGAATTGTCAGTTTCACATGTTAAAATATCAGAATTATCTCCTTTCACAATTGAAGTCTAAGGTGGATGCTCTGGCAGAAGGTATTGAGTGTAAAGAGTTGCAGGATTTAGTTCATGTGTCTGAACAGGTGGGTAAGCATTCCTTGCAGTGTGGTTTTGATGCTGTGCAGGCCTCCTTGAGGGTGGCTGCCACTGGTTCTGTTCTTCGCAGGCACGCCTGGTTGAGGGATCAGAATTTAGCTGAGCATGTTAAGACAAGGATTTTGGATGCTCCTTTACAGTCTGATGTGTTGTTTGGTTCGCCTGTGGAAGCAGTTTTAAAGAAAATGGAGGACAAGGCTAAGTCTATGCAAACTGTTAAGGATGTTTGCAGGTGAAGCCTCCAAGTTTAGTAGAAATTGGCCTTCTAAGGGATGGACATATCCTGCTTATGATTCCCAGTCTAGAGGTAGGTCTAGACGTGGTAGGGGCAGAGCTCAAGGTTCTTTTAGGCCTAGAACAGGGAGTTCACCTGCTCAGACTTCTGGTGAGGGCAGGGGTCAGTCCTTTCGTAAACAGACCCAATGACCTACCTTTTCAGCTGCCAGTACATTCTCGCCTGGCAGCACCTTTGGGAGGAAGGCTGGCTCTTTTCAAAGAAAATTGGGATTTAATTACCCAAGACAGATGGGTTTTGGATATCATTCACCACGGTTACAGGTTTTATTTCCATACCTTGCCTCCTTTCAAAGGCATGCCAGACATTCCTCCTCTACAAAGAAAAGAGGCTCACAAGCAAATTTCTCTGTTGCTCCAAATAGGGGCCATTCAGCCAGTTCCTGTGCCAGAAAGGGGCCTAGGATTTTACTCGCCTGTTCCTAGTACCAAGAAGGGGAACACGTGGAGACCAATTTTGGATTTATCTATCCTCAACACTTATCTGGACATTCCCAAGTTCAAAATGTTGACGTTACAACAGCTTTTACCTCTGCTGGGCAAAGATCACTGGATGGTAACTTTAGATCTCAAGGAAGCTTACCTTCATGTGCCTATCAGACTAAGTTGCAGGAAGTATCTGCGTTTTCGAGCTGGAGATTCTCATTATCAGTTCTCTGCATTGCCCTTTGGCTTATCCACTGCGCCCAGAGTATTCACAAAGGTTCTGGCTCCAGTGATAGCTTACTTCAGGCTAAAAGGAATACAAATCTATCCTTACTTGGACGACTGCCTGATTCTGGCTCAAGACATGTGCTTTCTGGGTGTGAGACTGAATACAGCATCCCAGATGGCCTTTTTAACCCCGGACAAACAAAAGAATCTTTCCAGTTACTTCCATCAACTATCTCTTCAGTCCGGGCTGACTGCAAGGACAGTCCTTCAAGCCTTAGGGTTCATGGCATCTTGTATTCTGGTGCTTCCCAATGCCAAACTGCATATGAGGAAGCTGCAATGGTATCTCAAAAATGTATGGACACAGCACTGCCAGGATTTGGACACTTGTCATTCAAATAATACCTTGCTTTCAAAAGGAATTTTTGTGGTGGGCTCAGGAATGTCACCTAAACAAGGGACTCTCTGTGACCCGGCCAGAGGCGAGTCAGATTCTAACGACAGATGCCTCAGACATTGCTTGGGGAGCTCATCTAAATGGAAAGTGGATACAAGACAAGTGGCCTGCCAGACTACAGCATCTACATATCAACATGAAAGAGATGTTAGCAGTCCAGTTTGCATTAATGGCTTTCAAGGAGTTACTTCTTCCAGGGCAGGTGTTCATTCTAACAGACAACACAACTGTCATGTGGTACATCAACAAACAAGGGTGAACACATTCTTACCCGTTGTGCAGGCAAGCAATGATTTTATGGGAGACTGCGCTCAGCTTGCAACTAACTCTTCAGGCAAGGTTTCTGCCGGGAGCACAGAACTCCTTGGCAGATGTGTTAAGCAGACAAATCATGGATCCCCACGAGTGGAAACTGGATCTTCATGTATTTCGAAAATTGACAGTGTCATGGGGAACTCCAGACATAGATCTGTTCGCTTCTCCACTAAACCACCAGCTGCCAAAGTTTTGCACAAAGAGGTTTCATCACACAGCTTGGAAAGTGGATGCTCTTTCTTTCAGTTGGAAAAATCTTCATGTGTATGCCTTTCCACCTCTGCCTCTTCTCCCAAAGGTGCTCCTAAAGGTCAGACAAGACAAGCCAAGGATGATTTTAATAGCTCCAGATTGGCCTCGGCAACACTGGTACCCATTACTGAGGAATCTGGTAAGGAAGCCTCCATGGCCTTTACCTTTGATTCCACACCTGTTGTCTCAGAGGGACGGTCACCTGCTCAATGTCAAGCTTCACTCTCTTCATCTAACAGCCTGGCATATTCTGTTTTGAAACACAGCAGGTCTCAACTTCCTCAACAAGTTTTAAATGTGATTTTGGAAGCCAGAAGACCTAGTACAAGGAAAGTGTATGCAGAAAAATGGAAGAGATTTTTATTTTGGAGTGCAGCAAACAATTTGGAGATTTCTGAGCCTAATTTGAGTGTGGCTCTTCAATATCTTACTGAGTTATTGGACAAAGGTTTGTCTTTCTCTTCCATTAAGATTCATGCTGCAGCAATTTCAGCTCACTATGATTGTGACCCACCATTGATTTCGCATCCTTTGTTCAAGCAATTTCTTAGAGGGGCAAAGAATATAAGACCCCCATTAGAGCTCCTACTCCTGCTTGGGATCTCAATTTTGTGTTGGAGAAACTTACTCTACAACCTTTTGAGCCTCGGCTACTGCTGAATTGAAATACTTGTCATGGAAGACTGCTTTTTGTTGGCCATTACTTCTGCAAGAAGGGTTTCTGAATTGCAGGCCCTTATGGCAGAGCCTTTTTGATTTTTCATAAGGATAGGGTATCATTACGTACTAATCCTTCCTTTATGCCTAAGGTGGTTTCTAGTGTGGCTTTAAACCAAACTATTCATTTGCCTACTTTTTATGCAGATCCCCAAAATAAAGGGGAAAAGATTTTGCACACTTTAGATGTACACAGGCAATTGCGTTATTATTTAAGCAGGACTAAGGATTTTAGGCAGTCTCAGCAGTTGTTTGTTTCTTTTGCTTTGAGTTCTCAGGGCAAGCCTGTGTCAAAACAAACTATTTCTAAGTGGATTGGGTTTTGCATTGCATTTTGTTATTCCCATCATGGCAAGGAGATTCCAGCTGGGATTAGGCCTCATTCCACTAGGGCTACTGCCACTTCAACAGCATTTCTAAGGGGTGGCAACTAAGGATATTTTGGAGGCAGCTACTTGGAGTTCAGTGCATACTTTCTCTAAGCATTATCACCTTCCTCTCTACTCTAAATCTAGGGCTGGTTTTGCCACAGCTATTTTGCAAGGCATGTTGTCAGCTCCTGCTTCCTTATGATTTGCCAGCCTCCCTTACCTCTGCTTTGGGATTCTACCCAATAGTTAGGACTGCAGCAATGTGGAATGAAGAACATAGTACAGTTTTGTACCTACCATAAATGTAGATGTTCGAGGATCCACATTGCTGCAGTCCAATTTACCCTCCCTCCTTCCCTCTGTGTTTAGGGGTGGTTGTGTAGGTGAGGTTATACTCTGGTAATTTTGTATATATTGTGCATATTTTTGGTGCAGGAATGTTTGGAGTTTTTGGTTTTGGCCTTGTCTTTTTAGGGTCTTCTGACATCTGGGGCAAGAAAAGACTGAGGATATGACGTCGGTCATGCGCATTAGTACCCTGACGTACTGACGTCAGTCTAATGCGCCTTGACCGACGTCAGCCATATACTTTGGTATTCGGGCCGACTGGGACAGCGGACTACCCCAATAGTTAGGACTGCAGCAATGTGGATCCTCGAACATCTACATTTATGGTAGGTACAAAACTGTACTTTACCCTCCCTCCAGCCCCCTGTTTTTTCTCTGACTATACCTCTACTTTTGTTACTATGCTTAAAAGCCTTTTTGGTGTATTTGCTTTTGGTTGGAGGTATATTTTTGTGTTTTAAAATTTTATTTTGCTCCCCATTCGGGGGGTGGCACCTGACATCTGGGGCAAGACAAACTGAGGTAATGACGTCTGCTGCATGTTTTATACCCCTGCCGACCTGACATCATGGAAGAAGGGACAGCAACTGACACAGGACCCAGGACTTTGTTAATCAGGCCGACCGAGGGCAACCTGCCAGCAGATTACCCAAATGTAATGACTGCAGCAGTGAATACACTCTAAAATCTACATTTATGTTAAGTGTACACAACTGTACTTTTCTGTTAGCTTGTGACTTGTGAAACCAGAGAAGTGTCGAGTGACATAATGTGAAGTAGTACTTTTATCAATTTAAGGACCGAAAGAAAGGAGAGCATTATGGATTTTCTCTAAAGCTGACAGCAACTCACCAGTACTCTGCTTTGCTCTATATGCAAGTTTATTTAGAACTGTGATTGCTCTTGGATATAGATAGAAAATAGTAAGTTTAGTCTGTTTTCTGTATTGATGTCAGAACTATTCTGCTATATTATTTTTAAGCATTTTCTTGTCCAAGGGAACATCACTGTGTAGTAAGTATTGTCTTGTGTTTTTATTATTTATTATTAAATATCGTTAAACCTTTCAAATGTGGCTGTTTTGTTCAGAGATGATTTAAGCTCTAGAGTACATTGCACGTGTATGGTGATGCTGCCCAAGCCACTCCAGTATCTTCAGCCCTGGGTCACACTTACTATTTGGATAATAATATTGCACAGTAATAATTGGGCACCCTTTGGTAAGTGCCTTTAGAGTAGCTGATAAGTAAGGGTCCTGGTGGCAATGATTTCTACCTTATAGTCTTGAGAGAAGGGACATTGCTAGTGAACCTGTGCCAGCCTTCCCCAGGAGTGTCTGTGTGTTTGTATACAACTCAGATCTCAAAGTGTGTGTGTGTGTGTGTCAGCTACTTGGGCAGGGACATGAAGCACTGGTTGGACAGAGAGAGTGCTAGGAGGACTTGGCTTGGACCCTGGATAAGGACCCCACTCTATAGCTGTGCCAGTGGGGAGTCTTATTGGGGATCTGGAGAGAAAGGGAGAAACCAGCCCCAGACTGACTGTGGTCTCTTTGTGCTTTTAAGGGAAATTGTACTGTACTGTGTGTGTATTTGTTATCGTTCCCAATGTGGATGCCTCCCACTGGTGTTTGTGGTGAGGATTGAGGCGCCTTGATTATTGGGCCAGTGCACGGGTGTCACAGTCACTACAGAAAAAGAAACTGACAAATCGTGCATAATGACAATGCCAACACCTGCCCCCTCCCCCGATCAGCATCTCTTCAAATCTGTCCCACAAACTGGTCCTCAACATCACCCTTTGGCAAAAGATTGTCTTAGATTCTTGGGTGTTAAAAGTGGTGCAGGAGGGTTACAAATGGCACTAGATACAAAAACCTCCTTTCAGCGAATTCCTCCCATCCTGTGATCTAGGCCGAATATTTTCTTCAGCCTTTACACACCCAACAAGTCATGTAATTAGTGCCTGTAAGTCAAAGGCGTCTATTCCAGAATGTTTCTGTACCAAAGGAAGAGACCTCTTCCTCTCCAAGTTGTGTTTGAACAGAAAAAACAGGCAGGGGTGCCTTCTTTCCCCTTAATTATTTGTGTTATTTTTAGAACTATTGACAAAACAAGTAAGGGTCTCAGAAATTCAGACCTAGAATTGGGATGGTGTTCAAGAAAAAGTTGGCTTTATTTGCAGATGATGTTATTTTGCACCTGATGGAAGCAGAGAAGGACTTCTCAGTGTTGTTGAATATTCTAAGACAGTTCCATTTTTTTGTGGATATAAAATTGAAGACAATAAAACAAAGGCTATAGCTAAAAAACTATGTGCCCACGCACAAATTGGTCTAGCGTTACTCGTATTTATGTGCACATAATAAAGTGAAGCATTTAGAACTATGGATCAAAAAGGATTCTGTTATGGTAGCCAAGGATATGTGGGAAGAGACTAAACAAAAGATAATAGAAAAAATAAGAAATTGTGGGCTCTTTTTTATGGATGGTGGATAGCAAGATATAAGCAATAAAATTTGTTTTAGTCCCTTTAGTTTTATACGCAGGTCAGAGATATTTTTATCAACCATATGAGAAGTTGTGGATAGTAATTAATACAAAGTTGAGGGATTTTTATCTAGGAGGGGAAGAAGGCAAGAGTTAAAAGGGATAAGTTGATCCTTCCAGTAGAGGAAGAATAATTTAGAACAGAAGCTGCTATTACAAAAAAAAAAAAATACTAAAGCATATAAAATACCGCACAATTACTATAGGAATCAATCAGACGAGGTCAGTAAAGATTGGGAAGAGTGATTAGAAGTGCAATTCAGAAAGAAACAATGGGAGGGCATATGCATGGTTGCCAAATATGCAACAAAATCTAGTTTTTTGCTTGAAAATGTTTGCATAGATACTTTCATACCCCAAGCAGACTCCAAAGAATTTTTCCTCAAGTAGATGGCAAATATTGTAGGTGTGACAGGAAAGAAAGCGGTAACTGGGGACGTATGATCTGATATTTCATTCCTCAACAAGTGGGCTTAGATCAGACTCTCTCAGTATTTCAGGAGCTAGAAAAAGTTTAACTCTTGTGCTCTTCCTTGCGCATAATGCACTAGTCCCCTACCATACCTCTGATTTATGTTTGCTGCCTTTGCATAAGGACGTAGTCACTGTAACCTCTTGAGTAGTAGTAGAGTTTGTCTTTTCTTTCATCTTTTCCCAGTTAGGGGTCGCCACAGCGGAACTCTGGTCAGCGAATGACTGGCAGTGGATTTCTACGGTGCAGTGTTGCCAGCCTGACACCCATCTTTCAAAGAAGGCACAGCCGTTCACGCATGCACCTACCTGCATGTCTTTAACGTCATTCTACCTCTGGGAGGACATGCAGACTCCACACACAAGGAGCTCCAACCGAGAATCGAACGGGAGAACCTCTTGCTGTGAGGCGGCAACGCTAACCGCTGCACCACCGCGGCCTACTAGTATTAGAGTTTGTGAGTAATTTTTTCCAAATCCATTTATCTTTTCAAATACTTTCTACGTATTCTCTCTTATTTCTCTACATGATTATAGCGTAATTCTATATTACCATAGTTAGTAATGTTTCTTTTTTCCCCCCTTTTTATAAATTTAGGTATATCCTCGTATTACCTTTTTTGGCAATACTTACCTTTTGTTCTTTTCTTCTCCATATTTTCCATATTTTCTTTAAAAAAAAAAAATATCTTCCTTCTTGTAGTTAACAATATGACTGGAAAACCTTCCAGTTTTAAAAGATGTATGGCCTGTGGCCATACAATTCCTCTCTCTGATGCCCACGCTATTTATGTATATTGTTTAGGCCAAGTACACTTAGATTCTGCCTGCGACATATGCAAAACCTTCAACCATAGGGCTCTAAAATAAAAGAACTTCTAATACAGCACTTGGGGCTCAACCCTCTAAAAAATGACAAAAAAAGAGGTTAAGAAGCATTACTCAGTTCCTCAACTCTAGGTTCTGAAGTGCCTCTTAACATTTCAAAGCAGACAAAATATTCCATTCTGACCTTTTCATATCCAAAAACAAAAACTTTGGATCAGACTCCCTCGGACCCAAAGAAACATTTGGGCAGGTCACCACGGATCAGATCTCCTCTGCTGTTCTATCCGGTGTTCTCTTGTCTTTCATCTCCTTTTCTGGAAAGGTCTCCCAAGCATCATCATTCTAAGGCTTCATCAGTGGGATCATCATCTTGCTCCTCCAAAAGTCTGACCAAAGCAGATGTGGGCAGGATGATGAGGAAATTCCTCTTGATGGAAATTCAAATGGACGTTTCCTGACTCCTACTCAATGGGGCTGAGAAACTTTCGTGAGTACTACACTGCCTATACTGTCTCCTTCTCTCATTCAACCTTTGTTTTGGAGCAGTTGGATGCGAGAATCCTGGAGTCGGCCATATCTGATCCAAAGATCATTATATCCTCTACTCCAGTTTCATTTCTGAGTGGATCATCTCTGAGCATGTCTGAGTCTGATGACTCTTGGAACTGTGGCGTCGGCACTGGGTCTGGGGTGTTGGAGTCAACTTTGATGTTGTCAGAGCCATCTCTGCCCATTTGAGCCTCTGTATTGGACAGCTCGGCTCTGATTCCTACCTCAAGTCATCTGCCTTTGTGTCGAAGAGAGCCGATGGTCTGGAAGCATGTTTTCTCAGAGCCACTGGTGTGTCTGTCTGTCTGTCTGTCTGTCTCTCTCTCTCTCTCTCTCTCTCTCTCTCTCTCTCTCTGACGTTCTGCTACTTCTCCGGAACATCCTGCCGAAGAAGTCCCTAGGAAGAGAAAGTGCAAAAGGAGACACATAGACTCCCCTCAAGAGCCTGTCATGAGGGATACCAACTTCGATGATGGGGAAAGGTCTCCAAGATCACCACCTGATGACATCTGCTTTAGAAACATTGTAGAAATCCTCAAGCAAAGCCATTGGACCTGGTCCCTCTACCTCCTGGGTGACTCTGCCCGCTGACGAGAGCAATGATTTGATCAGTAGATGGGCGGTAAAGGAACCAGTTTCTGTTGAGCTTATTTCCCCCAAGAGACCAGACAGTATCCTGGCACCACCTAAGGACATGGAATTTTGGAGAAATGGAGTTATTAGCTGTTGCCAGGGTTGAGTGGCAGCCACAAAAAGGAACTTCATTCCCTGAATTATTTGGCACACTTCACTAGACTCCAGAGCTCGTCCATGAGGCCAATTTCCCATGCAGCTAAAGGTATCTCAAGGGACGACAGGCTCAAGCATTTCCATTAGGAGACATGCCTGGATGCACCTATGTGATTTTCATGGACCCCTTCAAATCTTCATTCGCCAATATTCCCTTTGACAGAAGTTCTTTATTTGGCCCGAAGGTTAGACACATTATCTAGGTGAGTGCAGGAAGGTAGAACACTGTCTGCTGTGTGCATTCACTTTTCGACTCCTCAAAGAACCTTTTCTAGGAATCAATGGGATGGTCAAAAACTGTGGTTTAGAAAGTCCCAGGGTCCCTTCCAAGATCCACGTGAAGTTAGTTCCCCCAGGGGCAGAGAGGGGACCTCTAACAGAAGACATTGCCCACGTGGCAGTGGAGGTCTGCAAAACCAATGATCTAGAGATAACTTTTCTTTCAGATTCTACCAGCACTCCTGAAAGGAGGCTCGGCGTTTCCACCTCTGGAGGCAATTGGGGGTCATTTATTCCTGCACCAGAAAGCCTAGCTAGAGATTACAGAAGATTCATGGGTGCAGAGGATTATTTCCAGAGCCTTTATATTACACTTTTCCCTACACCCCCCTTAACAGTACACAAAATATCCAATGTTCCACCCAGTCAGAAGAAAGCAGCAGCACTAGAAAGAAAAAGAAAAAAAAAAGGCTGCTGGTAAAGAGTCATCCACGAGCTCCCCCAGACCAGAAAGAGTCTGGAACTTACATTTCTTAATGTCAAAGAAAACAAGGGACTGGAGACCGCTTTTGAATCTCAGCAATCTGAACAGGTCAGTTCAGTACATGAAGTTCCAGGTGGTCCTGGATCAATCTATTTTGCCTTTTCTGCACAAAAACAACTGAATGTGCTGAATAGTACACATCCTGAAGATCTAGCATAAAAATGAACAGATAATCCAGAAGATACCTACACTTCTGACTGGGAGCCAGTCATTACCAACTCAGAGATATGCCCTTTGGTTTTAACAAAGCCCCCACGGTGTTCACCAAATGCATGGCGGTAGTGGCAGCTCATTTGAGAATGCAGCGATTGGGGATGTTTCCATACTTGGATGACTGGGTCATAATCACTTTGACCAGGCATCGTCTGATCAAAGTATGACATAATGTACTCCAGTTATGCTCTCACCTGGTAATTACTGTCAATCACAAGGAGTCTGAACTATAACCAGTTCCAGTATTGGAGTTCATCAGAGCTTTATTTAACACGGTATCCTTGACGGCCACCCTTTCTTTACCAGGGGTACAAACCATATAATTCCTGGTCAGAAAGATCATTCAGAGTTTTCTGTCAGCTGGAGTGATCATTCATGTATTGGGATCAATGTCTGCTATGATGGTTTTGGTTCCGTTAGCAAGGTATCCTATGAGAATTTTCCAGTGGACCCTGGAGATTCAGTGGTTTATTCGTCACCAACCTTTATTCACCCAAACTGAGATAACTGAGGCATGCAAAAATTATCTGTTGATTTACACCAATCAGATCTGCAAGATGTCCCTTTAATTTTCCCTCAGCCCAAGGCCAAAGTTGCCATGGATGCTTTCCAAATCAGGTGTGGGGGGGGGGGCACCACTTCAGGAAAGGCAGTATAAGGCACATGGTCCCCTGAAGAGCCAATATGCATATTAATGTCCTAGGAATGAGAGCTGTCCTACTGCTGCAGGCCTTCCAAGATGCACTCCCATCTGAGACGCATGGGATTCAGATGGACAATGTCAGTGGTCTGATTATCAACGTACAAGGGGGAACTAAATCTTATTCCCTGTTTTGAGAAGCTTTGAGTTTGTGTGGCAGTGGGTGATCACATCCAATCGATTTCTGATAGCAGTGCACATTCTGAGGAAATCCAACATGATAGCAGACAAGTTTAAGCATGTCCATTCTAATGCCTCATGAGTGATCACTCAACATGAAAATTGAGGAAAAGAGATTCTTTTGATGGGGCCAACCTTGCTGCAACCTCTTTGCGCCTCCCTTCAGCAACAAGTGCAGCAGTTTTCTTTGCCCTGATTCCCCCCAACGGGGGAATCACTGACAGGTCTCCTCTATGCTTTTCCCTCATTACCTCTAATACCCAAATTTCTTCAGAAAGCATCTCTATTGAAGAGCACAGTTATCCTCGTTGCTCTTTATTGGCCTTGTCATATTTGGTTCCCCTTTCTTTGGACTCCTCTGCTTTGCCCGCCATAGATTCTGGATTCAGTTCCAGACCTCCTTTCTCACCCAAAATATGATACACCTCGTCATTTTAGGCATAAGGTAGACCGCATGAATTCTCCACTTCTGTTGATTGCTAGACAGCCCAGGCTCTCCTTCCCTGTGCTCCCCTTTCTTTTATCCTCCCACAAAGCTTCCACTAGAAAATTTTACAGAAGTAAATGGAAAAGATTTGGTTTTTGGGTGTAACAAAATGACATTGATCCCTTTTCAGCACTAGTGCCCAAAGCTCTTGAGTTTTTAACTACATTTTTTAATGAAGGTGGTAGTTCAACTATTAAAGTACAACTCTCTGCCATTTCTAATTTTCATATTGGATTAAATAATTAGTATTTAGCTGCTTCCAAACTTTGTAAGGCCTTTATAAGGGGAACCTTTCTTCTTGGACTCCCCTTTTAAAGATCCCACTTCCCTATGGAATTTGAATTTGGTTTTACAGTTTTTAACTCTGTCTTGAACAGTTAGTCAAGTATGAACTAAAGTTTTTAACCTGGAAGACTCTTTTTATTGGACATTACATCTGCTAGAAGAGTCTTAGAACTTCAAGCCATATCATCTTGGCCACCTCATTTGATGTTTCACAAGAATTGGGTATCCTTATGAACTAACCCATCCTTTCTTCCAAAGGTGGTGTTAGAATCCAGTATCAATCGAATCCAGTATCAATCAAACTATCAACCTTCCCGTTTTCTTTCCAAATTTCGTAAAGAAGAGTATATATTGCATCTCTTATGTTTTTGTCTAAATAGGACAAACCTATTTAGGAAATCCGATCAATTATTTGTCTCCTTTTCAGATTCAAAACTGGGCAAATCAGTTACTGACATTTTGTATTACTTTAAATAGGGTAGTTAATTTGAAGAAAAAGAATTGAAATAATGGTAACAATACGTGTAGAAAAAATTTTTGGAAGGGTATTTGATGTGTAATGCTTGTAAATATGAACTTGTTAATATGGATTGGTTTGATTATTTTTATATAAATGTAAATTTGCCTGTGTCACAAGTAGTAATTTAGAGATGTTTATATAAAAAAAAAAAAAAAAAAAGCCTGATGGATACGAGTACTATATCTTTCATTTTTATACCTGCATGTGAAAAGTACCAAAAGTCAAACTGTTGCATTTACAGAACCTGTTACCCCTCATTCCTCCCATGAGTTGTATGGTAACACCGGACTTGAAAGATGCATACCACAATCCCATAGCTGTAGGCTTCAGGAAATTTATATGGTTCTCAGTTCCACAGTCACATTATCAGTTCTCTGCAAGTACCTTTTGGATGATCTACAGATCCGTGTGTTCATGAAATGCCTAGCACCAGTCAAAGCTTATAGCAGGCTAAATGGCAATCACATTTTCTTTATTTAGGTGACTGACTTATTTTATGCTTTATCCAGATGTTAAGAGTCATTAACATTGGTTAGAGACATAATCCATCTTGGCTTTCAGATAACTGTTTTAAAATCCTCTTTGACTCTGTTTTACAGGGTTGTGTTTCTTGATTGCCTTTTAAACACTTCATAGGTGTGTGTACTAGGTTAATGGTTCTGGAGCCTTTACAAGCCTAGCCCAAAGGATTACCCTGGCATTGTGCCACCTGACATTTAGTCCCCAGTGCCTGTGTCAAGTAGCACCACTGGATTGATCCCCAGGGTGAATTTTATATTTTCCATCCACTCATCAAGATGTCTCTTTAAGAGGGCCAGTGAGGTTCTCTGTCTGACATGTATGGGAAGTCTATTCCATAGCATGGGCAGTCTCTGGTTATGAACCTT
The DNA here is from genome assembly GCF_019279795.1 of Protopterus annectens. Classification (NCBI taxonomy): domain Eukaryota; kingdom Metazoa; phylum Chordata; order Ceratodontiformes; family Protopteridae; genus Protopterus; species Protopterus annectens. The sequence continues at coordinate 1,642,021,248 of NC_056741.1, read as the reverse complement.
TCCCTCCAGCATTTTCTGTTGATTGTGGTAATGAGGTTGAGGTCTGTGGAGTGTGTGGTGCGGAGGGATTGGGATTTCTTTAGCTGCATCATTTCTAACAGAGCTAGCTTTTTATCTGGAATCTTTCCTGAGCTTCTCCAATTAGTATCAGGCTTTTTCAATGAGAGAATTTCTCAGGATCTTAAGGTTCATGGCTTCTATGATTCTTATGATCTCTCTAGTGAGAGATAAAGTGGTTTCTAAAAAGCATATGGACCTGCCATTTACATCATCTGTAGTATCAAATTCCAGTTTTGGGCTTTCTAAAAATGGAATTGCGTTGGTGTGGAGACAAATTGAACTGGAGCTAGATCTCTACAAAACAGTGTCTTACCACAGAAGCTTCCCTTTTTGTGTGGGGCAGTTTCCATGGGATAAAAGGTTCAAGGTCATTCAGACCAAAGCATATCAGTATAAATAAGATGTTGGCTGTGATCCATACCTTGAAATTTCTCCATCAGCTGTGGTTACCAGGACCTCTTTCAAGTGATTACAAATAATACCACAGTCATGTGGAACATAAATAAGCAGGTATGTACAAGGTTGTAAGTTTTGTGCAGGCTGGCCGTGATTGCTTGGGAGTTGGCTGTTCAGCATTTTACATTATCAGTGCAAAACATGTTGGCAGATAAGCTGAGCAGGACAAGGGCAGATCCTTACAAATAGAAATTTAACAAGGGAGTCTTCCATGAAACACTCCAGTTGTGGGGAGCACCTAAAATAGATCAATTCTCCTTTCAAAACAGACTTTGCTCTAGGACACCTTGCAAGCAAGCTTGGAAAGCAGATGAATTTGCATTCCCTTAGAGGGGAGTTGTTTGTTTATGCTTTTCCACTGATATCCAGGATAATTCATTCAGAAGGATTCCTTAAAAATCATTGCAGTGACTCCCTTTTGTCCCTGGTAACATTGGTTCTGCCTTGTTGTGGATTTGGCCAAGGATAATTGCCACAAACTTCATCTCAGACTGTATTTACTCACATGCAACGGGGAGCTTGATACACCCCTGTCTTAATCAAAATTGGCTGACTGCTGGAATGATTCACTTCTAATAACTTTTAGACACTTATTTCATGAGTGTATACAGCATCAACTAAAGGAGGCTCGAAAGCCTGCTACTAAAAATCATAAATTGGTTAGTGGAAACAATTTTCTAGTTGATGCCATATTGACCCAGGGGCCCATCGGGAATTTGCCACTTACTCTCAAATATTTGTGTGAGTTACTTTCCTCTGGTGCTTCTTATTCCTCCTATAAAGGTTCATCTTGCTGCCTTTTATCGTACATGCCCATGAATCCTCTCCTTTCTTGTCTTATAGTAAAATTTTTTGAAAGGAGTTTTACACCTGAGTGATCCTTGTAAACAGATTTGCTCATCCTTTTGGATTTGCGGTGGAGAAGTTCTTGACTTGGAAATCTGTAGTCAACATTGCTCTGACACCTGCAAGCTGAGTTGCAAGCTCTCATGGTGGGTGGACCTTCTGTTTATATTTTACAGAGTGGGTCACATTAAGATCAAATTACTCTTGCACCCAAAGTGGTTTCAGAGTTTACTTTATATCAAGCCATTATTTTTCAGGTTTTCTACCCAGAACCGTAAAACTTGTGAGAAGGCGTTCTGCATACTCTGGATGTTCAAGGGCATCTCTGGTACTATCTGGACAGTACTAAGTCGTTTAGAAAAGCTGATCAGCTATTTATTTATTGTCAAGGGAGAAAATGGGTCATCCTGTGTCTGAACAATTTCCAGGTGGTATCAAGGCATATTCTTCTAGAAATTTGTCTTTTTCAATGATATACTGGGAAGGGTGTGGACTGAAGCATCCTAGAGGCAGACATGGTCCTTCACATATAGTTTTGCAAAGTATTACAAACTGGATTCCTTTTCAATGACCAAAACTAGCTTTGTCAGGCCTATTCTCTTATGGCTTCTGGATCTGAATGCTTCCTCTTTCCAGGTTAGATAGGCTTAATCAACTCCTGTAGCCTAAAGACTACTGCAGCAGTGGGAATGATGAATATGGTACAGTTGTGCAAGTTGCACTTATCCATAACAGTAGATGTTCAAATATCTCATGGTTGCAGTAGCTGCACCCACACTCCACTCTCCTTTTCTTATATATAGTTGTAATTGGAATATAAAGAAGGGTTATGTGCATTTCTAGGTTTCATTTCTTTATTATTGTTTTTGGAGGTTCAGGATTATTAGGTTCATTTTCTCTCTCTCTCTCTCTCTCTCTCTCTCTGGCAAGAAAATCCTTAATTGTTGATTTCCCTTCTAGGAATTAGCCAGTCAGCAGTTAGTGAAGTATGGTGTGTTTTATGGGGGGGGGGGGGTTAGCCAGAGCTTTAAGTTGGCCGGTTGTTGTTACTAGGCAGGGAATTAACCCATGTAGACTAAAGGCCACTGCAACCGTGAGGAATCTGAATATCTACTGTTGTGTACATGTAACTTAACAACTGTACTTTTTACTAAGTAGTGAGGGGTAAGGATTTAGATAGCAATAGCCCATATCCTTGACAGTTGATGTCATCACTCCTCCCACTTCAAGGGTCAACTTTGTCTTCTGTGTGTGTGTGTGTGTGTGTGTGTGTGTGTGTGTGTGTGTGTGTGTGTGTGTGTGTGTGTCTTTCCACATACCGATGAAATTTGCTGTAAATGAGGTTGGTAGGACCAGGCCCACATCCTTGTTCTGTGGTGAGCACAGTAGACCAAATTTGTTGGATCTCATCCGAGTTGGTCAGGTTGGTGTAACTACTCCTTCCCATCCTCCCTTGCCTGCTTTTTCAGCAGCCAGGGTTGGTAATCTGGTGACAAAGGGCATCCTCTGTTACATGGAGCTAACATCCAGTCTTCTATTGTTTTTTAGTCTTGTTCTTCACTTGAGCATTATGTGTAGTAATTTGAAAGATCTTGCGTTGTTTTCCAAGAAAGCATTGCAGAATTGGATTCTTCTTTACTTTTGTGCTATTTTGAAAAGACCACTCACTTTTCACATCATGCTCTGCTAGGTAGAAGCTTGGGAAGCTTGAGGGCTGCATTCCTCCTCCACAACACTGTTAATTACCTAAGGTGCAGTTGTCAACATTTATTGCACTATTGGTGTGTTCTTTTGGTATACAGACTGCTTTTGTGTCTTTCATTCTGACCTCTTGAACCTTTGGCAACCTGACACTGCTTTCAGATAGCTATTTTGTTGAACACTCTTTTATAGTCTTTTTTACAAGATTTTACCTGCCTAACAAATGAAAAATAATGCACAAAACTGTAGCTTGTAATTTTTGGAGCCACCCTATAATTGAAATGTATGTGCTTTACTAGCTTACATTTGACGTTTAATAAAATGTTTGAGTTTATTGAAATTAGACTGCAATCCATTTCAGAATATTGTGTGCTTATTTATTTATTTTTCCAAGACAACAATTAGAGTAAAAGTGTTTCTTTTGTTGTCAGTCTGGGTGGATACGGTATGGGAGCTTGACTTCACTGATACAGAGCCACTGGATTCTCGAATAGTGGAAGATATTACTGAGAATGGAGTGGAAGTGTTCAGCAAGTTATATGAAAAATTGCTTCCGTTTGCCAGTGAAGACCAGGGAACAACTGAGGTAAGAATTGGAAAAATTTTTTTAGACTGTTTACACTACTGTCATGTGGATAATCAGAAGCAAACTGGCATGCCATCTCTTTTGGCCCTTTCTAGTGTGGGTATCTAGCAACCCCCAAGATCCCACTGATTCTCCCCCCCCCCCAACATACTTTAACATTCCTCATACCTTTTGTTTGCCACTATTTGTACAGAGACTGGGGAAGCTGATGGATGATCATTGGCTGTTTAATATACCTTGTGTGTTCCCGTGATTTTTGTATGCAGGAGCATGAAGCATGTAAAATATATAAACCTACACCAGTAAGTGTGCCATCTAGGCCTTGCATTGCATGCAGCTTTTTTCCAGAAATTTCAATCTAATGCTAGTTTTCTGGTCTGAATTAGTTGTTTTGATGGGAATGGTAGAATGGTGATAACAATTAATGCAAACTTTCATGTTAACACTCGTTTCTTCAGGCAGATCTGCCAAATAAAATCAATGTTAAGTTGTCAATCTCGCCTTCATTCTTGCTGGATGGGTTCGGAACCGAACCTCGGCTCCGACTCTGCCTAATACTAAAGCTCGAGAGCTATTTTTACCGGCTCGAGGCTAACCTATGTCCCATAATGCTAGGCGTCAAATACCCAGATCTCGTTTGCCACTTCAGCTACGAGGTTGCGTTTTTCACCGGCTCCAGGTCATATTTTATTATTAATAGCTTTATAGATAGTTTTTCTGTCAGATTTTTTTTCCTGTTACCTTTTTAGTGTTAATGAAGTTAGCGACTAGTTTCCCCCCCCTTTAGTTGCTAAATCCCCCCCCCCCCTTTCTCCACCCTTTAAGTGGTTGGGCCTCTGACCCCTCCCCCTTAGTAGTACAGTTTCCCTTGGTTGTTCTGTGTGTGTGTGGAATTCTGTCCCTCTGTTTAGCGGTAGTTTCCCTTTTTCTGCTTATTGTAATTTCTTATATATATTAGTGTAATTTTTACATTAGTATGTCTAAGGATACTAAGGTATCGGGTTTCAAGAAGTGTGACTCGTGCTGTCAGAAGATGTTTCTGACAGACGGTCACACTTCTTGTGTGCATTGTTTGGGCCCTCTGCACCTGCAGAACTCTTGTTCCATCTACCATGCTTTCAGCCCTAGAGTCCTGCAGGAGCACAGAAATAAACTCATTCTTAGAGGCTTGTTAAAGCCTGAAGGTTCTCTGGCTAAGACCATGATTGGAAAACCTCCAAAGCCCGCCAAATCGTCGGCTCCATGTTCGGAGTCGGCTACGAGCAGTTCTCTTGCTGCCTCGTCGGTTCCAGCCAGAACCGGGGCACCTATACCTCAGTCGGCTCCGACTTTAGTGTCGGAGCCATCCCCGAGCAGAAAGCGCTCCTGGTCTCCATCTCTTGAGTTGGTTAGATCGGCTCCGAAGTCTCCTCTGTTGTCTGAGCGGAGCCATAGATCTCATTCCTTTAGGTCTTCCAAGCCTTCGGACTATGACCTCGAGAGGGTAGTCAGCCGGCTTTTGAAGTCACAGGCACTGGCCCAGTTTTTACATAGCCCGTCTCAACAGACAGGGGCTACCCCTGCACCTGCTCAAGTTCCTCCTCCGACTACTCTGCTGAGTTCGGAGCCGGAGGTCGTCTAGGTGAGTACTGTGGGGGCGTCGGAACCGATCCCTCTTTTGTCGGTTCTTTCGTTGGCTCCGATCCCGTCCTTGGCTACGTCCTTGGAGGGATCCGGGCACCGAGACTCCCTGGTCTGCTCCGAGGGGGCGAGTGGCATCGGACCCTTGTCCTACCCCTCTCTCCCTCTCGGAGCCTTGGCGCAGGTGAGTTCGGCCCCGACATCGGCCTCTGAGCCGTCCCTCTTGGTGCTGGGGGGAGCTCTCATCTCCTCGGAGTTGGGTCCTTCTTTCCTGCCTGACAGGGGCGCCTTTGAGGTCATGAGGAGCGTGCTGGCTCCTATACCGGCGCCACGGTCCCTCCCTCTACGGTGTCTGCTTCGGCCCCTGCCTACCCTCCCGAACCCAAGCGAGGAGAACCGACACTCCAGGCTGCCCATTGGGCTTTTCTTCCTCTTCCGAGGCCTCCCCTGATCCTTCGGGGGGAGCCCCTTCGGAAGAGGACATGTAAGAGGAAACATGTCAACTCTCCTGAGTCAGTGACATCTGACACCGACCTGGATGATTCGGAAGGGTCCCCAAGGTCCCCCTCTGAGGATGTCTCCTTTTCTGACATCTTAGAGATCCTCAAACAGAGGGGGAACTGGTCTGCCCTTAACCCATCTGAGGACGAGTCGGTGTACCTGGATGCGTTCGGTTCTCGCCCTTCAACCTTCTGGATGTCCCCGCCTTTCGACCCACTTATGGAGGTGGTGGATCTGAAGGCGTGGACAGCTCCAGATACTATGGAACCAACTCCCCGGAGGCCCACTAAATTTATTACTGCCTCGACAGACAAACAGTTTCTCTTTCTCTCTAAGGGTGTCCCCGTGGATGCCATGGTGGTGGCGGCAGCCACTAAGAAGGAGTTGGCTGACCCTTCAGTACCTGTCCATCCTCCTAATAAGGAATCTAGGACTATGGATAGGTACGCCAAGCGGATGTTTTCTTCAGTGACCTCTGCCATGCGGTCACTGAACTATTTATGCCATTTCACCTGACTTCAAAGAGACCTTCTCAAGGAACTGGGTGAAACATTGCAGGACTCAGCAGCTGTGGGGTGTCCGGATAAGATCAACTCCCAGCTGGGGACCCTGAACTCTATCGTTAACTCTTCCATGTGGCTCATCTCTTATGCAGCCGATGGAGCGAGTAGAGCTGCAGGTACGGGTGTTGCTCTAAGGAGACACGCCTGGATGCGGCTCTGCAATTTTGCTGACTCCTTCAAGGCGTCCTTCACTAACACCCCCTTTGATGGTTCTGCTCTTTTTGGACCTCAAGTGAAGGATACCTTAACCAGGTGCGAACAATAAGGCAAGACTCTCTCTGCCGTGGGAGTCTGTTTTTCTGCTCCTTCTAGACCATATCCTAAGGGTCAAAAGGGCGGGAAAATGTGGTTCTGCAAACCTCAAGGAGTTCTGCCGGACGCACGTGGTGAGCTTCCCTCCAGAGGCAGAGGAGGGAACAACAACAGACGCCGCCGTAGGGGCAAGGGGGGGTCCGCAGAATCAGGGTAGCAGAGAATCGTTCTCTGACAAACCCTTTCAGCACCCCCGAGGAGCTGCCCGACTGTCCACCTTCGGAGGCAGTCTGAAGACTTTCGCTATACCCAAAAGCCTGGCGCTCTCTTACACAAGACAGATGGGTACGGTCGATCATATCCGAGGGTTACAAAATCCCCTTTATCCACACCCCACATCAACCAAAAGGGCCTCTTCCAGACGTTCCACCCGGTCTGAGAGACCAAGCAGCATTAGAAATTTCAAAGCTGCTTTTAAAAAGAGCCATCCAGCCAGTCCGAGCAGACCAACAAGGATCCGGAATCTACTCCAAATTCTTTTTGGTATCAAAAAAGACAGGGGACTGGAGACCTATTTTGGATCTCAGCAGACTGAACAAATCTGTTCAAACAAAATTCCGGATGGTTACGCTACAGTCCATTCTTCCCTTTTTGGGTCAGGACAATCGGATGTGCTCTATAGACCTTCAGGATGCGTACTACCATATCAAAATGAACAGGCGCTACAGGAGGTTTCTCCGTTTCCGGCTGGGAGCCAATCACTATCAATTCAGAGCCCTGCCCTTTGGCCTCACCACGGCCCCCAGGGTGTTTACCAAATGCATGGCAGTGGTCGCGGCTCACCCGAGACGTCGAGGATTCCAGGTGTCCAGGTGTTTCCATATTTCGACGACTGGCTCCTTACTGCCACCACCAGGCACCAGTTACTTCAAGCCAGGGATTACGCTGTACAAACGTGCAAAGCGCTAGGCATCTCCATAAATTTCGAAAAGTCTGCCTTGTCAGCATATTACCTTCATAGGCACCGTGTTAAACACGGAGTTGTCAGCAAAACTACCTACACAAAGAGTGTTAGACATTCTCAGTCACGTTCAAATCCTACTACAGGAGGACAGAATCCAAGCCAGGCTTGTACTGAAAACGCTGGGTCTAATGGCTGCAACAATCACCTTACTCCCCCTAGCTCGTTTTCATATGCGGATACTACAGTGAATGCTTTTTTTCCAATGGTCCTTTCAGCAGCGTCCCATGTTGCACAATATTCTCATCACTCGATCATGCAAACGACACCTAGCTTGGTGGATAGTCTCACCTCAGGTGCTTCAAGGCAGACCGGTTGTTCTTCCCCCTCCGGTTGCCACCGTGACAACTGATGCCTCCCTGATCGGGGGTGTGTGTGTGTGGGGGGGCATTTTCAGGGCAGGACAGTCCAGGGCACATGGCAACCGTTTGAGTGCCAGTTGCACATCAATGTCTTGGAGATGAGCGGTGCTGTTGGCGTTGCAGGCCCTCCAGAACTCTCTTCCCACCGGGACGATTGCGATTCAGACAGACAATATGTCCGTAGTATGCTACATCATGAGAGCGGTGCTGTTGGCGTTGCAGGCCCTACAGAACTCTCTTCCCACCGGGACGATTGCAAATCAGACAGACAATATGTCCGTAGTATGGTACATCAACAAACAGGGCGGAACCAGGTCCTATCCTCTTTGTCGGGAAGTGCTCATACTCTGGCAATGGGCGATCGCTTCTCACCGGTTTCTGGTAGCAAAACACATTCCTGGAAAGTCCAATGTCTTGGCAGACAGGCTGAGCAGGGACATTCTCATGCCCTACGAGTGGTCTCTCAACCAACTAGTAGTGGATCAAATATTCAGAAGGTGGGGTCAGCCTTGCTGCGACCTTTTCGCAACCCCGCAAAACAGCAAGTGTCAGGACGACTTCAGCCTCTTTCCTCTTCTGGGTCTTTCTCCCAGAGACGCTCTAGCCCATGATTGGCCCCAGGGTCTCCTTTATGCTTCCCCCCCTTTTCCCTTAATCACTCAGTCCAGAAAGCAACTGCCTTGAGATCCAGGATGATCCTCATTGCTCCTTACTGGCCCCGACAAGTCTGGTTTCCGTTCCTACAACGTCGCCTACTAGAGCAGCCCTGGCTTCTGGACCCAGTGCCAGACCTTCTGACCCATAAATCGGGTAGGCTGCACCAATCCCTTTCGTCTCTCAACCTCACAGCTTGGTTGCTCCAGTTCCAACCCTAGCCAGGCTTCCCTTAATTTCTCAGCCAGTACGTGAGATTATCCTTGCCTCTCACAAGTCTAACACCAGAAGGACGTACGCTAGTAAATGGAAACGTTTCTCTATTTCGGCAAGGAAAAATCAAGTCGACCCCTTCACTGCTCCTGTCCAAACGGTTCTAGATTTTTTAGCGGAACTTTTCCAAAAAGGCTCCTCTTCAGCCACTATCAGAGTCCAGCTGGCGGCTATTGCAAATTTCCACGTTGGCTTGTCGGAATCCAGCATTATGTCCCACAAGCTCTGCAAAGCTTTTCTGAAGGGTACCCTATTACTTAGGCCCCCAGTCAAAGTCCCTCCTCCACCGTGGGATCTAAATTTGGTACCGTCATCATTACTTCTGCCTCCTTTTGAGCCTGCTGTCTCCTGCTCGTTAAAACTGCTCTCCTGGAAAACACTTTTCCTGGTAGCTATTACCTCAGCGAGAAGGGTTTCGGAACTACAAGCACTATCTGTGCGCCCCCCCTTATCTTGTTTTTCACAAAGATGGAGTGGCTCTCATCCTTTTTACCTAAGGTTCTATCTGAAAAAAATCTCAATCAGACCATTGATCTCCCAGTTTTCTTTCCAAATTACACTGACAGAGCTGAGAGAAGATTACATTGCTTGGACGTTCACCGGCAGCTACGCTTCTATCTGGATAGAACTAAACTAACGAGAAAATCAGAGCAACTCTTCTTATCTTAAGCGGAAGGGAAGCAGAGCCTTCCAGTTTCTAAAGTGACTTTGTCCAGATGGTTGACCTCTCATCACTTTAATATATCAGTTGAGGCATAAGGAGCTCCCTACCAAACCTAGAGCTCATTCAACTAGAGCATTAGCTTCCTCAGTTGCTTTTCAAGCAAGGTTACCTATGGATTCTATTTGTGCAGCGGCCACATGGGCCTCCCCTCATACCTTTATTTCTCATTACAAACTGGATATTGCCTCCAGAAATCATGCTGATTTTGGTTCCACTGTACTCGAGAGTCTGTTCCATTGAGCCACCCAGGACTAAGGTGCTAGGGACGCTGTCCCATCCAGCAAGAATGAAGGCGAGATTGACAACTTAACATTAAGAAGTTATGTATCTACCATAACGTTCCATGTTAGTTGTCTTCTTCTCGCCTTTTTTCTTTGGTCCCACCCTCCACCCCCCTAGCCTGAAAAGACCTAGAGTATTGGGTGAGACATTCTTTGTCACCAGGATTACCCCTTCACCTAGAGCTCTTGTCCCCTTTTTTGGTAGCCCTGGTGAAAGACAGGCTGTGGGGCTCATAGTTGTATAGAATTCATAGATTTATCCTTTCTTGTGGTGGGACATGTTTTTTTTTTTTTTTTGTCCATAGTGTTAGCTATCAAACGAGATCTGGGTATTTGACGCCTAGCATTATGGGACATAGGTTAGCCTCGAGCCGGTAAAAATAGCTCTCAAGCTTTAGTATTAGGCCGAGTCGGAGCCGAGGTTCGGCTCCGAACCCATCCAGCAAGAAAAGGCGAGAAGAAGACAACTAACATGGAACGTTATGGTGAGTACATAACTTCTTATTAATTACCATGCGAATTAATGAATCAAAAGTTAAACTCTGTTACTTTAAAATGCCTGTCTGGTAGTAAAGCAACTACTGTTTTACATTCAGCTCTTTAGTTCATCCCAAAGTCATAATGTTGGCCTTATGGCAAAATTTACTTTCAAACTGCAGTCAGCATTAGGTTCTAACTTGTGATGGAAATAGGATTCAATTTTAAATAGTTCATCTGTACAGTTGTCATCCGAGATGCGCACAAGCTGCAGGCCCTGAAACAGTGTGTGTGCTTGGCCTCTGTAGCATGTTCAGCTAATTAGATTGTTTTGGAAGAGTTTTCCGAAGTCTTTTTTAAACCTGTTTATTTATTTATTTTTTTATTTACATGCATAAAAACAGTTGTATGTTAGTATATGCCAAAGTCACAATTGTTTTATTATGTATTCAACCAAATTGTCTGGATATTTAAATGTATATACTTCCTCAGTATGAGCATGCTCAACAGTTCATACACCTAAAAGTGCTCACCCTATTATATCTCTCCACTTTTTTGAAATCCATCTGTTCAGCATTTCTTTTCTCTCTCTATTTTATTTTATTTGCCCACTGTCTTAGTTTTAGTATTGCAAGTTAAGAAATCAGTTCCTTTGAATTACCACCTTAATGTTCATTGCATATTTTGCAGCATGTGATATATTCACTGCTTTTTGGGCAGTAAAACCCTGGACCCTACTGCCTGCTTTTTACAAATCCCTGTTTTTCAAACTCTAGATTGTTTGAGCTTTCCTTTTCACCACATTTCATAACTTTTTCCCTCTTCTCCCTGTGTTTATAACTTCTTATTTCTCAGTCATGCCTCTGTTGTATTTCTTTTGACATTGGTAAACTGACTTTTGACACTATTTTATACCACCTGGCAGTTTTACAGCATGTTTAACTTGTCCGTGGATTGAAGATTTTTTGTTACTCTTTGTTCCATTTGTGCAATGTGTATGCATGCTGCACAGCTTTCTAGTCTTCTGATCAAACATGATTTTAAACTGTTATGCTTGTGCAACTTGCGAGTAATCCGGTTCGACCCAAAACCAGGATTTACATATTGCATCTTGTTACTGGTCTATGGTTAATCGAAAGAAATAAACATCGAACAGCTATTCATCGAACTATAATCATCGAATGACCATCCATGGAATGTGCAGCTGTGAGATGGGGAAAGTACTTGGCCAGCACTTCCCTGTCTTGTGCATGGCAGTATTACAAACCCCTTTTCCCCCACTGTATTGCGGTCTCTGAGTTGGTGTACATAGTTGGGGGGTGTGGGGGGCAAACCCCCCCACCTGGGTAGGTTTGATGTACTGCCGTGTATGAGACATGGAAATGTTGGCAAAGTAGTTACTTCCCCTGTCTCAACTGCACGATGGATGGATGGCCATTCGATGAATTAGCTGTTTGTTTATTTCTTTCTATGATTAACTATAGACACTCTTCTGACACCTTTACAATACAAAATATTCCTGTATCATTTTGAACTGGAAAATCACAAAGTTTTTAACTTAAAAAGATTATTTGCTGTGTATTCTCATCAAATTATTTTAAGTAAACTTCTTTAACACTAAGCTTTTTATTTCTGTCTTGAACCAAAATGTAAAATCAAGAACTGAAGAGAATTACAAGATGGAAGGGAGACCAGTTAGGAATACTAAACTGTTTTTTAATTTCTCTTTCATCACAATAACTTGTTCAGTTTTAAGTTTTCCGTCCGGTAGTCTCTGTCAAAGTAAAGTGCGGCCACGGTGGTGCAGTGGTTAGCATTGTCTCCTCACAGCAAGAGGTTCTTTGGTTCGATCCTCAGCTGGGGTGCCTTCTGTGCGGAGTCTGCATGTCCTCCCTGTGGTTGTGTGGGTTTCCTCCCCACATCCCAAAGATATGCTGTAGGTGGATTGGACACTCTAAATTGGCCCTAGGTGTGAGTGTGTGTATGTGTGTGCCTTCTGTGGAAGGTTGGGCGCCGGGCTGGCAACTCAACACTGTAAAATTCCACTGCCAATCATGAGCAGACAGGTGATCTGCTGTGGCGACCCCTAACCGTGAAAAAGCCGAAAGAAGAAGTCTCTGTCAAAGTAAAGTGAAATTGTTTCAGACAAACTTTTGTTATGCTGTCAGTTGGTTCAGACAAACTTTTGTTATGCTGTCAGTTTGTAAAGTATGGTCATCTCTTCCCTCTACTCCGTGACTTCTAATGATAATTTTGCCTGCAAAATGTACTTAATTCAAGATAATTTAGTCAAACTCAATGATACTTTAAGCCAAAGAAAAGTCGAAAAATTCTTGAGAGACCAGAATGACTATGCAGAGGGTGTGGCCTCAGCATATGTGTTGAAGCTGCATAGTGCGAACAGAGCTAGCATGATGACGGAAGACACTACTCTAAGAAGTGAGGAGGAAGCAAATTCACTAAGAAGGTCAGAGAGACTACGTAGCAAGCTTGGAAATCAGGGTGCTACGAACTCAAATGAGTCCGCAAAAGCGAGTGAGAAACAAATGTTTCGGCAACAAAAAATGCTGAGCAAGTAATCAGACCTAAAGTGAAGGCGAATGCCTGCACCAACTTCGTTCACACTAAGGAAATAATTACCCATCACAATGAATGCTAACAAGTGGTAGAAGTATATCAGAGGGTTAATAACCAGGAGAGAACATGGGCTCAAGTAACAGCAAGGGGCAGAAACGGTGGTTCAAAAATTACAACAAGCAATCAAAAAAACTGATATGCACAAGTGAACCACAACAAGAGACATTGGAAAAACATGAATTTAAGCAAGGATGACATAGGTACTGTAAACTTTAAAATAGTTAACCTTTCTAATTATGAATTATCAATAGAGGAGTGGTGTGTACTAAGCAAAGGCTGGAATTTTGTTTCGGCCCAGAGAGCAGACAAATTAGTTGCTGTAAATGAACTAAGAGACTGTTAGAAGCCTTAATTTTGACATAATGTTTAACAAACGCAGTGAAGTAAAAAGTGAATTTTATAAGCCCAGTTGCTTTAACCCACCATTATGTAAGGAGTTACAAATGTTTTTAAATGTATGTGAAGCACAAATTGTTGAAACATTGGACAATAGAGTTTGGATATAAGTATTACAACTTGACTAAAAATGAGAAGGAATGTTTTGAGAAATTATATAAAAATGAAGAAGTACTGATATTCAAGGCTGATAAAGGGTGATCTTTGGTAGTACTAAATAGGGGAGAATATGAGTATAAAATGAGAGAGTTAAGACAAAATTCTATAAAAAGTGACATTTTCAGATGTAAAAAAGGGAAATGCACTTATAGATTCTTGTACAGAAGAAAGGTTTTGCACCGGCAGAATAGATGAAAAAACAAGAAAGAATCTAACTAATAGTAACTCAAAAGTAAGTAGTATTTTTGGCATACCAAAGATCCACAAAAACATAGAAGACCCCCCCCCCCCAATTTAGGTCTTACTATTTATAAGAAAAACAATAGGTTGATATCCAAGATTTATAAGAGAGATTTTCAGAACATGTGCTTACATTATTCTAGTCTCCATCCCAAGAAAACAAAATCTAGCATTAAGGGCCAGTTAAAAAGGATAAGCAATCTCACTAAAGATGATAATGTTTCCGTACAAGAAGTTGAAAATTTCTGTAAAAGAATGGAATGTAGAGGGTATCCTAACAAGGATATGAATAAATTGAGATTAAGAAATATATGAAAGTATCTAAATGTGATGGTATAAAAAGAGAATATACGCATAAGACAGCACTGGCAGTGCAAAATAGTGTTGATTCCAAGCTATAAAAAGTATTATTAGTAGAAATTGGTGTATTTTCAAAGCTAATAATGAAGTTATTAAAAAAAGATAGGTACAGGGCCCAGGTTTGTACAGAAGAGAGCTAAAAATTATAAAGATATTTTTCAGAGTAGACTAAATAGAAAAATACAAGTCGAAGGTAAAGGAATGAATAAGTGTTTCAACTGTAACATGTGCAACTATTTGTATACTGACTCTAGTGAAATAGAAGTGGGAAACTATGTAGTCAGAATACCAGGAAGTTTTTCATGTAGGAGTAAAAATAGTTTATACATTAATGTGCATAGATTGTCATGCTTTTTATGTGGGAAGAACTACCAGGGAGCTCAAAAGAAGAATTTATGAGCATAAGTATGCTGTTGCCAATGGAGATGAAAAGAATGCTAAGTGTAAACACTATAAAGAAAGTAAATGCAAAGTTAACTTTAAATGTTTAGTATTAGAAGCATTGAGTAACACCAAGAATATTATTAACATAGAGGAAGAACTGGGATGGCTAGGGTTCTTTTGGCAAGTTAAATTAACTGCATGATGTTCTTCATCTCACATTGCTGCAGTCCTAACACTTGGGGTAGTCCGCTGTCCCAGTCGGCCCGAATACCAAAGTATAAGGCTGACGTCGGTCAAGGCACATTAGTCTGACGTCAGGACGTCAGGGTACAAATGCGCATGACCGACGTCATTTCCTCAGTCTTTTTTGCCGCATGGTCCGATGCAGAAGCAGTTTTGCAAGTGCAGGTTGGCGTTCTGAGATTTTCCGAAGTCGGAGTTTCAGACCGAATCCAAGTTGGCTAAGTACCCCGTTGGGGAATATTTTGGTTTTTTCTTGCCTCAGTATTTTACCGGATGTCAGAAAAAGTGAATAACTGTATTTCTTGTGGGAAACAGATACCTCATAGGGATTACCATACCTTGTGTATACCTTGCTTAGGGCCTGAGCACGTCGTTGTTGGCTGTCGCTCTTGTGCTAGATTTAACAAACGCACTATAAAGAGAAGATTAGATTGTGCCAGGTTAGTTTTTGGGAAGCGGTGTAATTATAAAATGCCGTCGGATGCTCCGCGCCGCTTTCAAAAAGCGCAAGGACAAAACAGCAAAGCCTAGGCTGGAAGAACCGTCGCATCGGACGTCGGTTCTTTAGAGGGCTAGGTGGAGCCAGAGATTCAGCCAGAAATTTCTTTGGAATCCCAGGGAGAGACTTTATTACTGCAAGATGTGACCTCAGGAGGTAGGCCAGGCGGAAGGGGCTTCTCAGGTAGCTGTTCTTCCCTCCCTTCCTAAGGTGGTTAGGCCCTCCCCTGCTGTTTCCAAGGCTTCTCCCAGAGGCAGGCCAGGTTTTGTTTCAGGTGTTACCCCTAGTTCTTCAGGGTCTGTACCTAAGAAGCATATGCTTAAGATGGCAGAAGATTTGATTACAATGATTAGAGGTTCTATGCCCCCTCCTGATAAGAGGCCTAGGGTGGAACCTGAGCTTGGGAGTTTTGAGCAGTGTTCGGATGCTTCTGAGTCTTGGCTGAAGACTTGCAGGAGTATTCCCCTTACTCTGATTCTGATGTGGATGATTCTACTCCTTCTGCTTCTCCTCCTGAGGATTTTTCATTTTCAGAGACTCTTCATTCCATGAGGGAGCATTTTAAATGGGAAGGTCAGGATTTCTCTGATTCCAGGAAAAGGCTTAGGGAATTTTTGTTTCTACCCCAGCATAGGCCTTTAGCTATACCTCCTGTTCTAGATGTGGTGGAGGATGTTTTTGCAGAGGCTTCTCTGAACCCTGATTCTTTGCCTCCTGCTCCAGTTAAACCGGATAGATATTATAGGGTGCCTGAAGCTCATAAGTATCTTTTTAAGAGTCCTAGGGCAGACCCAGAAACTGTTTCACAGGGACCTAAAGGTGTTAAGGCTTCTGTTGTTAAAAATCCTGTTCCTCCGGATAAAGAGGCAAGGGCTTTGGATAGATGGGGAAAGAAAGTGTATACTTCTTCCACTTTGGCCATGAGAGCTTTGAATTGCCAGTTTCACATGTTGAAATACCAAAATTATCTCCTTTCACAATTAAAGTCTAAGGTAGATGCTTTGGCGGAAGGTATTGAGTGTAAAGAGTTGCAGGATTTAGTTCATGTTTCTGAACAGGTGGGTAAGCATTCTTTGCAATGTGGTTTTGATGCTGTGCAGGCCTCTTCGAGGGTGGCTGCCACTGGTTCGGTTCTTCGCAGGCACGCCTGGCTGAGGGATCAGAATTTAGCTGAGCATGTGAAGACAAGGATTTTAGATGCTCCTTTACAATCTGATGTGTTGTTTGGTTCGCCTGTGGAAGCAGTTCTAAAGAAAATGGAAGACAAGGCTAAGTCTATGCAGACTGTTAAAGATTTTTTGCAGGTTCAGCCTCCGAAGTTTAGTAGAAATTGGCCTACCAAGGGGTGGACATATCCTGCTTATGATTCCCAGTCTAGGCGGAGGTCTAGACGTGGTAGGGGCAGAGCTCAAGGTTCTTTTAGGCCTAGAACAGGGAGTTCACCTGCTCAGTCTTCTGGTGAGGGCAGGGGTCAGTCCTTTCGTAAACAGACCCAATGACCTGCCTTTTCATCTGCCAGAATCTTCTCGTCTGGCAGCACCTTTAGGAGGAAGGTTGGCACTTTTCAAAGAAAACTGGAGTTTAATTACCCAAGACAGATGGGTATTGGATATCATTCACCACGGTTACAGGTTTTATTTCCATACCTTGCCTCCTTTCAAAGGCATGCCAGACATTCCTCCTCAACAAAGGAAAGAGGCTCACAGGCAAATTTCTCTGTTGCTCCAAATAGGGGCCATTCAGCCGGTTCCTGTGCCAGAAAGGGGCCTAGGATTTTATTCTCGCCTGTTCCTAGTACCAGAAAAGGGGAACACGTGGAGACCAATTTTGGATCTGTCTATCCTCAACACTTATCTGGACATTCCCAAGTTCAAAATGTTGACGTTACAACAGCTTTTACCTCTGCTGGGCAAAGATCACTGGATGGTTACTTTGGATCTCAAGGAAGCTTACCTTCATGTTCCTATCAGACTAATTTGCAGGAAGTATCTGCGTTTCGAGCTGGGAATTCTCATTATCAGTTCTCTGCATTGCCCTTTGGCTTATCTACTGCCCAGAGTGTTCACAAAGGTTCTGGCTCCAGTGATAGCTTTCTTCAGGCTAAAAGGAATACAAATCTATCCTTATTTGGACGATTGCCTGCTTCTGGCTCAAGGAAGGGACGTGCTTCTTCAGCATTTGGAATATGTGATAGCAGTGCTAAGATGCCTAGGGTATTCTGTGAACGAAATAAAGTCCAGTCTAGTACCCTCTCAAGACATGTGCTTTCTGGGTGTGAGACTGAATACAGCAACCCAGATGGCCTTTTTAACCCCGGACAAACAAAAGAATCTTTCTCTACTTCCATCAACTATCTCATCAGTCCGGGCTGACTGCAAGGACAGTCCTTCAAGCCTTAGGGTTCATGGCATCTTGTATTCTGGTACTTCCCAATGCCAAACTGCATATGAGGAAGCTACAATGGTATCTCAAAATGTATGGACACAGCACTGCCAGGATTTGGACACTGTCATTCAAATAATACCTTGCATTCAAAAGGAATTTTTGTGGTGGGCTCAGGAATGTCACCTAAACAAGGGACTCTCTGTGACCCGGCCAGAGGCGAGTCAGATTCTAACGACAGATGCCTCAGACACAGCTTGGTGAGCTCATCTGAATGGAAAGTGGATACAAGACAAGTGGCCTGCCAGACTGCAGCATCTACATATCAACATGAAGGAGATGTTAGCAGTCCAGTTTGCATTACTGGCTTTCAAGGATTTTCTTCTTCCAGGGCAGGTGTTGATTCTAACAGACAACACAACTGTCATGTGGTACATCAACAAACAAGGGGGAACACATTCTTATCCTCTATGCAGGCAAGCAATGATTTTGTGGGAGACTGCGTTAAGCTTGCAACTGAATCTTCAAGCAAGGTTTCTGCCCGGAGCACAGAACTCCTTAGCAGATGTGTTAAGCAGGCAAATCATGGATCCCACGAGTGGAAACTGGATCTTCATGTATTTCAGACATTGACAGTGTCCTGGGGATCTCCAGACATAGATCTGTTCGCTTCTCCACTAAACCACCACCTGCCAAAGTTTTGCACGAAAAGGTTTCATCACACAGCCTGGAAAGTGGATGCTCTTTCTTTCAGTTGGAAAAATCTTCATGTGTATGCCTTTCCACCTCTGCCTCTCCTCCCAAAGGTACTCCTAAAGGTCAGACAAGACAAGCCAAGGATGATTTTAATAGCTCCAGATTGGCCTCTGCAGCACTGGTACCCATTGCTGAGGAGTCTGGTAAGGAAGCCTCCATGGCCCTTACCTTTGATTCCACACCTATTGTCTCAGGATGGGCATCTACTCAATGTCAAGCTTCACTCTCTTCATCTAACAGCCTGGCATATTCTGTTTTGAACCATAGCAGGTCTCAGCTTCCTCAACAAGTTTTGAATGTGATTATGGAAGCCAGAAGACCTAGTACAAGGAAAGTGTACGCAGGAAAATGGAAGAGATTTTTATTTTGGTGTACAGCAAAGGATTTGGATGTTTCTGAGCCAAATTTGAGTGTGGCTCTTCAATATCTTACTGAGTCTTTCTCTTCCATTAAGATTCATGCTGCAGCAATTTCAGCTCACTATGATTGTGACCCACCATTGTTTTCTCATCCTTTGTTCAAGCAATTTCTTAGAGGGGCAAAGAATATAAGACCCCCACGTAGAGCTCCTACTCCTGCTTGGGACCTCAATTTTGTGTTGGAGAAACTCACTCTACAACCTTTTGAGCCTGCAGCTACTGCTGAATTGAAATATTTGTCATGGAAGACTGCTTTTTTGTTAGCCATTACCTCTGCAAGAAGGGTGTCTGAATTGCAGGCCCTTATGGCGGTTGAGCCTTTCCTGATTTTTCATAAGGATAGGGTATCTTTACGTACTAATCCTTCCTTTATGCCTAAAGTGGTTTCTAGTGTGGCTTTAAACCAAACTATTCATTTGCCTACTTTTTATGCAGATCCCCAAAATAAGGGGGAAAAGATTTTGCACACTTTAGATGTACACAGGCAGTTGCGTTGTTATTTAAGCAGGACTAAGGATTTTAGGCAGTCTCAGCAGTTGTTTGTTTCTTTTGCTTTGAGTTCTCAGGGCAAGCCTGTGTCAAAACAAACTATTTCTAAGTGGATTGGGTTTTGCATTGCATTTTGTTATTCCCATCATGGCAAGGAGATTCCAGCTGGGATTAGGCCTCATTCCACTAGGGCTACTGCCACTTCAACAGCATTTCTAAGGGGGGTGGCAACTAAGGATATTTTGGAGGCAGCTACTTGGAGTTCAGTGCATACTTTCTCTAAGCATTACCACCTTCCTCTCTACTCTAAATCTAGGGCTTGTTTTGCAGGGCATGTTGTCAGCTCCAGCTTCTTTGTGATTTGCCAGCCTCCCTTACCTCTGCTTTGGGATTCTACCCAAGTGTTAGGACTGCAGCAATGTGAGATGAAGAACATAGTACAGTTTTGTACCTACCATAAATGTAGATGTTCGAAGATCCACATTGCTGCAGTCCAATTTACCCTCCCTCCTTCCCCTCTGTGTTTAGGGGTGGTTGTGTGGGTGGGGTTGTACTTTGTAAATTTGTATATATTGTACATATGTTTGGTACAGGAGTGTTTGGTGTTTTTTGGTTTTGGCCTTATCTTTTTAGGGTCTTCTGACATCTGGGGCAAGAAAAGACTGAGGAAATGACGTCGGTCATGCGCATTTGTACCCTGACGTCCTGACGTCAGACTAATGCGCCTTGACCGACGTCAGCCTTATACTTTGGTATTCGGGCCGACTGGGACAGCGGACTACCCCAAGTGTTAGGACTGCAGCAATGTGGATCTTCGAACATCTACATTTACGGTAGGTACAAAACTGTACTTTTTTTTCCCTGGTCTCATTAATAGAGAGGAATGTGTTAGGTACTTAAAAAAGAAAAGGGTTAAAACCCTGACGTTTTTTGAATTTTTGTAGAAGTTTTATTTCTCTTCAATTTAGCCTATTTTATCATGTGACTAGGCTTCTTAAATTAGATTGGATGTTTTTTGGTGATGTATCCCAAGAATAGGTATTTAATGTATGTAATGAACAATGAATTTTAGTCTCAAGTCTGTGAGAGTGAAGGGAGACGAAAGTGCTAACTGAAGTCACTGTCTTGTTAATAAAGTGCCGGTAATCCTATAGATACTGGAAGAATGGCAGGCACCCAGCATTACTGCAGCACAGTTTAAAGCTGCATTGTCCAAGGCCAAGAATACAGCTTCCATGGGACCCGATAATATCCCTGGCTGTGTTCTTCATGAACTACAAAGTGAACTGGCACCACATCGGTGTGCCCTGTTCAGTCAGTCTCGCATAAGGCTTTGTCCCTACTACCGAGTGGCACACTGCTACAGTCATCCTTCTCTGTAAAGGGTGAGCAACTACAGACCCTGGAAATTATCACGCCATTAGCCTGACTAGTCTGATATGTAAAGCTATAGAGTGCATCATCATGGACCTGATTAACAAAGATATAGGAAATCTCCAAACTCCTCAGCCCACTCAGTTTGGCTTTGTGAAAGGTAGATCATGCCTGCTCAACCTGGTTGACGACTTTTGAGTCAGTCACCAAGGCTGTGGATGAGGGTAAGGCAAGTGCATACAGCCTACCTCAATCTGGCTAAGGCCTTTGATGCCATTCCTTCACTCTGGAATTACTGATAAACTCACCAAACTAGGCATCAGTTTGAACGTTGCTCTTTAAATCCGTCTGCCAACAATCTTTACTTTCCCAATTTGAGGATATGTCGGTCTCATCCCCTCCTATACTATCTCTTTCCGGCATCACTGTGTTTTCCTACCAATTCTCTCATTGGCTTTACTTACTGTAGTCTAGTGAGAACCTACAGTGTCTGATTGCTTTCCTGTTTTTCAATTCCACTTTTGATTAAGTGGTCCAATAAGGCAGTTGGTAACACTTAGTGTTGCACTCTGTAACTTATCTCCCTAGATTTGTAGATTCTGTCTTTTTGGGAGTATCTATCCAGCACCTTTTAACGGTATGTAAAATAGGTAGATTCATTAGCCTGTCTCACACACATCACTCAATCCAATCATTTCCTTCAATGAGAGAGTGTATTTACTAGTACTAGGTATCCCAGAGCTTCTGAGCTTCCCTTGCACATCTGTGTGTAGTTACTATGTTGAAATCCCCAACCTATATTATTATACTGTCATTGAAGCTTAATACTTTTCTTCTCCTCTTTTTCTCTCTCTCTTTCTCTCTCTCTCTCAGATCTTTTGAGATGATTTTATTGACTAAGACTTTGTATTCTAACTTTTATAGCTATAAACCTCTCCTCCTCATGCTTAAGCAGTTCCAGTTTCTTGTGTCTTGGGGAGCTACACATTAATATAACACCACCACTTTTTCATGCTTTTTTACCCTTTTGCAGACGGAACTGTTTTGTTCCCAAATTTAGCCAGCTTGTGTTTTGTGATAGACAAACATGTTTCCTGTAATAATACTATCTACAGAGCTTCCTACTGAATGAACCTTTATTACTTTCTCTCTCTTAATGGGAGTTTCCTCCCAATTTACCTTCCGTGATGATGATTTGGCATTCTTTAAGGTATTTATTACTTCTCTACTCCTGATCATTATAGATGGTTCCTTTTAAGTTTTATTGTTTCGTTGGACTTTATAACATTTAGCTTATCAGTTGTATTAACTAATATGAAACTGTGTACACATTTAATCTTTAAACAATCCAGAATTTGCATTTAGAATCTTTTTCTAATGTTTTACGGTCCACAAAAATATGTGGGGATCATGACAGCACCATCACCGTGAGTTTTGCCCATGGAAGTAACATTCATAGTATTAATCCTCACATGATTTGCCCCTTCCATGCTGTCAGTTATTACTAATCATTACAGCGCTACCCTTTTCATTTCAGGGTTGCTTTTAGTAATTCTT
The DNA here is from genome assembly GCF_019279795.1 of Protopterus annectens. Lineage (NCBI taxonomy): Eukaryota > Metazoa > Chordata > Ceratodontiformes > Protopteridae > Protopterus > Protopterus annectens. The sequence continues at coordinate 1,641,998,976 of NC_056741.1, read as the reverse complement.
CATTAGCCTGCTGTAATATTGACTAAACCAGATACTTGTTTCTCACCTCTGTTTCCATTGTGATAACTGTTATGTCTGGTGTGTTGCATTGTTCTCGCTTACTGATGGTTTCTGTCACCATTCTCTCCCTTTGTGGTTGTCTGGTTTTAAACATGGGAATTACTGTGCATTATTCTTCCTCGTATCCCTCTGAATTTGCATAAAGTAATTTTTCGATTTTAAAAAATAAAAGTAATTTTTCCAATTCTTGCTCCCCGCTTTCACTTACAATTTCATCACTTTCTCTACATCCCAGGAAAGTTTTAATACCTGAAGTAAAGAAGATCTCAAAAATTGCTGGGTGCTCCATCTTGAACCCCAACTTTTTTGGCCTTCAGAGTTTCATAGCTGGGATGAATTTTTCCCTTTCCTGCAGTTCTCCATGCAGTAGTCTTGCTCAGTAAACACACTGGCCTCTCCACAGGCAAGTTTTTTCTCCTCCGGTTTCCAAATAAGCAATCGTTAAACTTTCCTTCGACTCGTTTGCATCAAATCTTAAAAAAAAAAAACTGTCTGGGGTGCTTCATGCTTGTTGGACTGCCCGATACAAAACTTTGATGAGCTCTATCAACTGCTGTCTCCTCTTTTTGACCCATCCATTATGCTTACACCTGCTTGACAAACTTAATCTGTTCTTTGTCTTCTGTCATCACTGGTATTCTTTTATTATCATAATATTTTGGGTCTATATCAGAGGCTCGAACGGTTAAGAGTGAACGCTCTTTGAGCTATAAATATCGAAGGCACTAAATAGAGAAGACACGGAACAGTGATTTTTATTTTTCCCGCAGGGGAAAAAAAAATCACTGGGCTGTTTTCGGGAGTTTGCCATTTTCTCCACTGTGGTGCGATTTCGAGTTGGTATATTTAAGTAGGTGGGTGTGGGGGGCTAAGCCCCCCACTTTTTGTTGTGTTTGCCTTTGTTTTGTTTTTTTGCGAAGCAGCGATTTCCCACCCCCCCCAGTAAAAAAAAATTGCTGTTGCATGTCTTCACTATTTAGTACCTTCGATATTTAAAGCTCGACCGTTCGAGCTTCTGATATAGACCCTGATATTTTTGCAGTGTCCTTGATCTACTAATTTCACCAGGCAGCTCTCTAGTTTGTTTGGTTATCCACTGTGGAGGTATTTTCCCCGTTTGATGTCTCTGAAGATCTGTAATCATGTCTGAGTGCATAGACAGAGCCCCTTCCACTTTCTGAAACTTTTTTTTAGGTTCATAGGTAGGTACTAGGCTATTTGCCCGAGGGCATTTATAAGCCTAGCCAGAGTGTCTGCTTTTGCCACCCCATTGATTAATTAACTGATCCTCTGTCAAGCAGAGCCACTGAAATGATCCCAGGGGTGTATTTTCTGTTACCCATCTACTCGTCAAGGTTTCTCTTGAGGAGTGTTACTGAGGGGCTCTGCTTAATGTAGTTTGGAATTTTGTTCCAAAGCATGGGGGAGTCTCTGTGACAGGAATCACTCCCTCCAACATGTTCTATTTATTGTGGCGAGGTTTAACTCACTAGAGCGCGTGGCTCGCAGTGACTTGGATTTCTTTAGGTGGAGCATGTCCATCAATTCTGAGTTGGGCATGGCTTTGTAAGTCAGGCAGAGATCACCTCTGAGTAAGTGATATGCCACTGAGTACAGCTGGAGTTTTTTTCATTCGGGCTGCATAGGACATATATGAGGCCAGTAATCCTCTTGGTAAGGTCCTTTTGTGGTCTTTCCAGCTGTTGGAAGTGTTTTGTGAGGTACATCCCAAATGGGGCATTGTACTCTATGATGGGTCTGATGAGTGACGAGTAGAGGGGTACTATAACCTCTCTATTTCTAGATGCGAACCCTTTAGTTATTAGATGGGCCACATAGAAGGATTTCCTAACTACTTTGGCAATATGATTGTCAAAGGAGAGATTACTATCTACCTGGGTCCCCAGATTTCTTATTACCTCTTTTGTATTAAGGGGCTGCCACCTATGCGGTAATTCGTGGGCGTTTTGTTTTTCCCAAACGAGATGACTATGCATTTTTTGGCATTTTCCTTAAGGCCATGACTTTGACACCAGGTGTCCGTCTCAGTAATGCCCTTTTGGAGGATGTCCTTGTCAGCCGTAGAGTCAATTATGGCTCTCAGTTTGCAGTCATCGGCGAACCTGGCTAGCCATAGTCCTCCTTTGTTTGCCCGTACTTCTGATTAGTATATGCCGAACAGTATGGGTCCCAGGACCGACCCTTGCGGGACACCACTTGTGACTGGTTTAGAGTCGGACCTGGAAGCCGCGATTCTTGCTGTGCAAGTTCTGTCTGTAAGCCAGTTGGCAACCCATCTCGTGACATAGGGGTTTATGTTCAGGCTGGTGAGTTTTTCTGTAATGCCCGAGTGGGGAATGGTGTCGAAAGCCTTGGCATGTTCAAGGTAGGCTCTGTGAACCACCTTTCCCTCATCTATGGCCTTGGTGACTGTCTCAAAATAAGTCAACCAGGTTTAGTAGGCATGATCTGCCCTTAACAAAGCCGAATTGGGTCGGGTCAAGTGTTTGGAGGTTCCCAATGTCTTTGTTGATGAGTTCCATGATGATGCACTCCATAGCCTTGCAGACAAAACTAGTCAGGCTTATGGGGCGACAGTTACTATGGTCAGTTGTGGCCCATCCTTTGTGGAGTAGAATAACCATTGCTTTGCGCCATTCTATGGGCACATAGCCTTTGGAGGGGCTGAGGCTGAACAGCGTGTTTAGGTGGGGGGTTAGTTCGTGCAAGACGCAGCCTGGGACACCATCTGGCCCCATTGACGCTGTGTTTTTGGCTTTTGAAAGGGCTGTTTTCACCTGTGCCTCTGTTATTTCCAGGACACTACACTTTTCCGGTATTGTTGTGGGCCCTTTTGGGGGTGAGAGGGGGGTGAAGTTTGCACTGAAGCTATGTGCCAGGATGTTGGCAATATCAGTAGGTTCAGTATATTTTGTGTCATTTTGCACTAGTTCAGTGCATAGCTGCGAGTTGCCACTTAGATTCTTAACCTAGCTAAAGAAGGCTTTGTGGCTATCTTTTGAATCCTTGGATATTTTTCTTTCGAAGTTAGCCTTGGGTGATTTTGAGGGACCTCAGTTTTTTACTGATACTGATCAGGGATGTCTTTCCTTCTTGGGATTTGCTTTTTTTGCCTGAACTAGTTTCGTCCTCCTATTGTATAGCCTGTTTATGGCAGGGGTCCACCAGACTGGTTTCCTTCTCTTAGAGGCGTGAGTCTTGGTTTTGCATGGGATGGCACGATCCATGTATCCTTCTAGGTGCTCATAAAGTGCATTTGTAAAGGTTTCTGCATCTTGGACAGCGTTATCCTTTAGCGTGGGGGCTGTGAAACTGCTTAAGTAAGGTGAAGTTTGCTTTAGATAGGTTTTTTTACTGTGGTTTCCTTAGTTGGGGGTGGTGGTGGGGTGTGGACATCCCGAGTCATTAGTTTATGGTCTGATCTAACCAGTGACTGGTTGACCTCCGGTGTGGAACACCTATCTCCCATGTTGATGATGACCAGGTCCAATATATTTTCACCTATGGTAGGGGAGTTTACCAGCTGATCCAGGGTGTTTGAGTTGATGAATTCCAGGAAGCATTGGGCATGGGAGTTTGTACTCTCTAGTTTTCCCAGTTAATGGTAGGGTAATTGAAATCACCCAATATCAGGGTGTTCGGTAGGACCTTCATGTTTTCCATTGTTTCCAGAAAGGTGGAGTGGTGGTCCTGGGTCATGGAGTGTTTTCTGTAGCAGGCCACAATTTGCATTGCAGATTTGCCCGATGTTAGTTACACATGGATGATCTCAGAGGTATCATGCTGTGCCACTAACCTGGAGGTGTAGGTATCCTTGATGAATATAGATACACCCCCACCTTTTGTGTTTCGGTCCGTGTTCTGTGGCCGAAACGTGTGGTATGAGTTGTAGCCCATTGTTGCTGTCTGGAGCCTTGAACCAGGTTTCAGTTACTGCACAGATGTCGACGTTCTCCATACTGAGGAGTGCTTTGAGCGCGTGCATTTTGAGATTTAAACTCCTGGCGTTGAGTAGCATAACCCTCAGTTTTTTGTTAATTGTGCTGTTTACTGAGATGTGTTTGACTTTTGAGCCCTGCCTAAAAAAGGCACTATGGGGGCAGCAGGAGCCCTGGCCAGTATTCTAAAGCCTAGGGGTTACAGGTGCAAGCTGTCTCTTGCGAAGCAACGCGGGTTGTCGAGCATGTCATCCCAGGCTGACCGATACTGTATCCCCTTTGAATGACACCAGAAGCTTAGCCAATTGTTGAAATTGATCATTTTTTCTTTATACTGAGGTATCATTCCTGATGAGGGCAGGATGCTACTCTGGGTCAGGGTCAAACCAACCTGGGCTACATGATCAGAGAGCTCTTCCATGTCTCTCTTCATGTAGTCCAGGGAGGTACGTCTCAGGTCATTCACACCAACATGAACAATGACAGAGTCATATTTGTACTTTTTCTGGATTGACCGGAGTGCTTGTGTTATGTGGCGGATTCTGTCTCCCAACAGGGAGCTAACAGTAAGTTTCTGCTTGTCCAGCCTAGTTAGTGGGACGTCAGTGTGCCTGACTATAGTCACCTATTACTAGTGTGTTAGGTATGTTATTTCGCCTTAAGGGCTGTGATTGTGCGGCACACTGATTTTGTGTTTTATCTGTTGTCTGGTTTGTGACAGGAGGTGCAGGTTGTTCAGGTGTCTGCTTTATAGGTCTCTGATGCTTTTGTAGGTTTTTATTTAGACCCTCTGAGTATGATTTTTTTGTGTATCTGTGTATTTTTTGCCAGTGCTGGTTTAGTAGGTCTGTGTGTGGCTGGAGGTGTGGTGCAAGTGTTAACCTTCTCCTCTTCACTGTCTGTTCCAGTCTTGGGTGGAGAGAGCTTAGCCTTCAGTTTGGCTATATAATTGCATCTCTCGCATATGTTATTGTTTTGTGGTAGGAGTAGAGGGAGGGTTGTCTGTGTACATGAGGCAGTTGTAACATTGCCTCAGGATACCCAGATTCACCAGTTGGACTGGAGAGTACACCTGAAATTGCCCTTTGGTCATGCCTGAATAGTAGAGTGAGCTGCTTAGATGCTTGGTTGGTGAGGGGTGACTAAAGAGCCTTGCCCTGCTGAGCAAATCAAGTGTCCGGGTATGTTAGTGCTTGCTATTAGGTCTGAGCAAGTGCTGGGCTGTAGGATGCTTTTTGAGTGCTTCGGTTGAGAGTTCGACTAGTTTCAAGGAAAAAACTGAAGAGGAGACTTAGTGGAGCCGGGAATAATTTACCCTAACCACCTGGCATGCAAAACCTTGCAAACACGGTTTTTATAGCAGGCAAATGAAAAAGAAAATGGCCCAAAATGGCCAATAAACTAACTTCTGGGCTGGAACCACTCCTCCAGGGCCAGATAGGCTGCTCAAGGCTCCCCTCTCTCACAGGTGAACAGAGAAACTTCCTTCCATCCAAGTAAGGTATGGGCATCTCAGAAACTTGAAACACATAGCCCTGACTTCAGGACTAGCCTGAAAACTGGACTATACTAGCTTAGAAAGGCAGGAAACAAGGATTTTTTTTTTTTTGAAAAGACAGCAAAAACAGTAAAAAAATACACTTAAAAAGCTTTAAACGACTGCAAACAATCAGAAAAGGCTATCGCACTTTAGTGTGTAGACTACAACAGTTAAACAAATTATTTAAACAAAAACTACTTTTTAAAAGTGCAGGCAGTCAAATGAGTACAATATGTAAAAAAAAAAAAAAAAAAAAAAAGCTTTTAAATCACAATAAACGCAGGAAAATCGGCGTTTAGGCAGAAAACAGTTAAGTACAGCAAGAAAATACAGAAAGCTGATATTCACTCCAAATTCTCTCTTCTAAGCTAGAAGGCTTGTATCAGTTTAAGGCTTCCTAGTAGGTTAGTTACAGGAAAGATGGGAAACGAGTGCAGATGTGGTCTTTTAAACCAGAAATTTGAAAGAGACGGACAAACTGTCCAAATGGTCAATAAACTACAATTTCTGGGCCAAGAACCACTCCTCTTGTAGTAGACAGGCTACCTAGTGCTTACCACTCCCACTGATAAGCTAGAAGGCTTTCATCCAACACAGAAAGGCTTGCGGGGCTCAGAAGCTTGCCAACAGTCCTGGATATAGCAACTCTGTGTCTTGACTAGGCTAGTTACAGAAAAGGTGGGAAACCAGCGCAAGTGCAGCTTTTAAACCAGAAAGTTGAAAGAGATGGAAATAAACTGCCAAAATGGCCAATAGCTACGATTTCTGGGCCAGGAACCACTCCTCTTGTGGTAGATAGGCTACCTGTTGCTTACCACTCCCACTGATAAGCTAGAAGGCTTCCTTCCAACATGGAGAGGCTGGGGGGCTCAGAAGCTTAAAAAGAGTACTGGATACAGCAAATGTGTACCTGGACTAGACTAGTTACAGGAAAGGCAGGAAACAAGTGCAAACACAGGCTTTTAAATCAGAAGGTTGAAAGAGATGGAAAAGCTTTCCAAACGGCCAATAAACTATAATTTCTGTGCCAGAAACCACTCCTCCTGTGGTAGATAGGGTTACCTAGTGCTTAACCACTCCCACTGATAAGCTAAAAGGCTTTTCTCCAACACTGAAGTGCGTGGGGGGGGGGTGGCGGCTCAGAAGCTTACCAACAGTACTGGATACATCAAATCTGTACCTAGACTACACTAGTTACAGGAAAGGTGGAGACCAAACGCAAATGCTGGCTTTTAAACCAGAAAGTAGAAAGAGATGGAAAAACTGCCAAAAGGCCAATCAACTACAATTTCTTGGCCAAAACCCACTCTTCCCGTGGTAGATAGGCTACCTAGTGCTTACCACTCCCACTGATAAGCTAGAAGGCTTCCATCCAACACAGAAAGGTTTGGGGGGCTTAGAAGCTTACCAGCAGCCCTGGATACAGCAAGTCTATATCTGGACTAGACTAGTTACAGTAAAGACAGGAAACGAGCTTAGAATTTTTTTTTTCTTTTTGTATAGAAAAGCAGCTAAAAATACAATTCAAATTGCAGTGCAGGCTAGCACACGAGTGTGTAGCAATATTATGGCAAATACACTTTAAATAAATGCAGTTAAATGACTAAAAAAAAAAACAAGTGCAGAAGACAGTAAATTAGAAGGGTACTAACAAGCAGTAATAAGTGCAGAGTAAGAGCGACTGAACAAATAGCATGCAGAACAGCAACCAAGACAATTACAGTAAGACCAGCCTAATAAAGTGTATGTATGTATATATATATATAATATATGTGTGTGTGTGTGTGTGTGTGTGTATATATATATATATATATATATATATATATATATATATATATATATATATATATATATATTTTATTTTTTTTTTTTGAGAGAGAGAACAGAGCAGGATTAAGAGGCTACAGGGGTTGTCCTTCCCAAATGCTCTCTTTGTACACCGTAGGAGTGCCTGAAATCAGAATATGATCTTGTTGCACTCTGTTGAGTGAGCAAATGAGATGGGCCCAGAAGGAGTATCCAAATACAAATTTACAAGAGGGGTGGGCAATTTCAAAGCCACCGACATTAACACCAAAACAGGAACAGGGAGGATGAGTGGGAAACTAACTGTAGAGACGCAGCCACAACTTCAGTTGAATTAATATTCAGTGAGAAACACAAATAAATAAATGCAGTACTATATGAAAAAGAGCAGATAAAAGTGTACTTAAATTCACTTATACTTCCAGTTGATTTCAGGTAGATCTTAGCCGGCCAGAGCTCTGATATTAAGCAGAAATAACCCAAAATGTACCACTTATATAAAGGCAGGACAGAATATCAGTTTTATCTGTTTGCATAAAGTAGCAATCTAACTTGACATCAATTTCTTAAAGCTTACTCATAATTTGGGACAGGGGGCATCATTTATTACAGTATCCATGTTGCCGATAGAGACGTAAGGGCTATCTGCTGCTGCAGCTCCATATTGTCTCATTGTCTTGATAGTGGCGGTTTCTTTTTGATTTTCCTACGGGCTGCGTCCTTTCTACAGCCACACTTATTTCCAGTGATGACTTTTATGGCTTTTACTGAATTTGGGTATTGTACTTGTGCAGTTACATTCTGAACTTTTTTACTTTCTCTGTCTGGTGAAGCTGCTACTGCTACTACTAAACTCCTACTCCATAACTGGAAGTCCTTGGTGCAAGTAATCACATCTTCTGCACACAAGATCTGGTAGAGTTGTTTAAAAGATGTCTGCATTACTGAAGTTGTGTTCAGGCTGCTTCATCAGCCATGAAATGAAAATAGATTATATTTGAATTTCAAAGTGTTGTGTCTGAGAGAATAGTGTAACCATAGTCATAATTGGTTCAGGATTAAAAGATTCTCACTGGATTCTTGTTTTGAGTTCAGTTATTTTAATTAGTGTATACTAACTGTACTCTAGTTGACTTCTGGAAGATTTTGGAAATGGACTGGCCATGTCAGTGAGCTTGATTTGAGAGGACAAAATCCAAGGCCCCTGAACATTGTGAAGCAGCTAAATTTATCAGGCAAGACCTTGACAATATCTTATCCTCAAATTTGACACAACAGCAAAGTTCTGAATGTCTGTTTACGATGATAATGTAGTCTTCCCATCAGTTTGTGCTTGCTTATTATATTTTCTTTATCACCTCACTCATGTTTTGCAGCTAATCTGAGTATTTTTCTTTTGGATCTATGACTAGATAGTATATTAAATACAACACCTGAGGCAGTATCATCATCTTAATGTTATGTATGTGACTTAGTCCACCCCACCCCCTACTTTTTGTTTACTGTGTGCAAGCCTTCACACTCGATAGCTGATTGAACTTCAGGCACTTTAACTTAAGTGTGCAGACATACGGTGCTCCGACTGTGCACACCATTTAAAAGGAAAAAATAATTTTACAACTATGGTAATGACAGTGAAAGATGAATAGTAACTGTTGCTAGCATGATTATTAGCTTGAATAAAAAGCTGAAAAAATGATATGAAATATAAAGAGTTAATGTAGAAATAGTACAAAATGCAGAAAAAGTGTAAGTGTGCTGGCAAGCATATATAGCTTAATTAGAATTTGGCATCCATGTAAAGGAGTACGTTATTGAGAAACAGTCTGTAAAAATAACTGTGCAGATGGCAGCTGGAAGGACATCAATGAAGTAAAGAGATGTAACATCAAGCAAGATAAAGTTGGTTTTAGATTGTGCTGAAACATCACGTTTCATATAATGCAAGACTGAGTTTCATGGATCATCAAACTATAAAGATCCAATGACAAGGGAACAAAGGAAAACTGTTATACAAAGAAAGAACTGTTATACATCAGACTTTGAGAAAAAATATCATGAGTGTGTATAAGCAAGCTTTGGGAATTTGCCCTAGAGAGCTGACAGCATCTGTGTTGCCTGCTTGTAGATCTAAAAAGAAAATGTGACAGTAAAGCGTATTAACTGAAACAGTTGTCTTTGTGTATTTATTGTACTCAGTACAATACAGTAATAAGACTAGTTGGTCACAATAAATAGTTAAATATATTTTGGTATGCTTGCATGTAAATGCACGTAACAGCAAGAAACCAACAGAAGGCAGTATATAATTTTTCAGACATTGCTGATGTTTTCAGGTTATTGTCCTCTAAAGAGCTGCATGTAAAGACTGAGGTACTTGCTGACTCCACTGAACTACACACACAAAAACAAGGATAGTCCCTGCTTTTCATGTATTTCTGTTATGACCATTTATGGTAATTTAGGAATCTGAAACTAAAGCAATAAATGAGACAATGCCAACATTTTACTGATTTTTCTTAAATGTTACTGTAATTTATTGAAGAAGTTAGTGCAGTAATAAATGTATGCATCTGTCCACATTTTTGGGAAAAAATATGCAACTCTTTCTGGCGTTATTGATTCCCTGTGATCTTCAGTGATTTACAAGAAAATTGATGTATTTTTTTGTTTTGTGATAGAGTGCCATAATGAAGCTTATTTTAAACTTTCTATTCTTGCATACAAATGTTTTCCAACTTCAGCTACATTTATTGCAGTTGGAACATCAGAAGAACCACGCAAAGGGGAAAAAAAATCCGTGAGAAGGTGGGTGCTTGATTGCACTTAACATCATTCCTCTTGAACATTATTTTGCATCTGTTCCCAAAAGTTCCCTGAAATTCCATTTTATGTCTGTGTAATTTCCTCCATTCCCTTTCAAAAGGTCCCACTTACAATATCAGTTACTTCAGTTACAGCTGTTTAGATTTTGATTTCCATTTTCTAGTACTTTCTTTTTCAGCCCATAACGTTAAACCTAGTAAGGCCTTAGTGTGTCTAGAGATTCAGATCCTGTGTCCCAGCTTAAAGGACCCATTTTCTTAGTTACAGCCATTTGCTTCTTCAGCATTTCTGACAGCATACTCTGTAGGGAATTTTTAAAATCCTTTCACTCAAAAACACATGTTCCATTTACCTCTCTCTCTCTCCCTTCACACCTCTAGCATTTGCTATCCACCTGAGGAAAACTTCTTTGAAATCTGCTTGGGATAAAAAATACGTATGAAAACACTTCAAGCAAAAATCCTTCACCTTCTGGATTTTGTTGCAACATATGGTCCTAATAAGGATGGGATCATACAGATGTCCTGCCACTGTTGGGTTGTAAATTACCTGTCCAGCAGATGAATCTAGTTTAACCTGTCAAACTCGCATAGAGAAATGATCAAGTTGGCTGGTAGCAAACAAGAACTCAGTGAAGTAAGGGTGACCTAAGTTGTGTAGTGGTAGACAAAGCAATGTTCTAAGAATATGTGACTGAACTCTGTGTTCAGTGGAGACTCCACAGAACTGGAGTACTAGGTTAGTCATAAGGTAACGAATTAAATAATTAGACTTCAGAATTCTGCATCAGCTGTATTCAATTATGTCCATAGTTCAGCAGTCCTGGTTTCCTCAATAAATCTAAACACCAGTTTTGAGCTAATTACCATAAACATGAAAAGATATTCAACGAGGTCAAAACTTAATTTAAGACTGAATTTTGGGTGATAAAGTTCCCATCACCTAAGGACATTCCACCGCTGTTAAAATATGTAGCAGGAAAGCTGCCATTAATAATAAAGCAGCCAGAATCACTTCATCTTCAGAATTCCCATTACTAAATTATGCTCTGTTTTTAAAAAGCATCAGAAATGCAACGGATGAGGAAGATACTGTGAACATAAGTAATGTGGAATTAGCGGACAAAGTAGCTGTCAGTTATGGGCATTCTTTTAAATATTTCTGCAAGTTTGGTGAAGTTAAGACTCCTTAGTGTGAGGTGTTATTCGTCAACCATCTAAATTTGATTAACTGTGGTTTCAATCTTAAGATGTTTTAATCCCGCCTAAAAGTAAAAGTAATTCATCCAAGATGTATTCTGAAGTGAAGGAGTCTGGCATTCAGTTTTTAAATTTATCTTAAGTATTATTACATTCATAATCTTTAAATTGCAGTGAGCTCTGTAACTCTGATGGTGATATCTGTTAAACTACACAAACAGCAAATTCACCAAGATGAAATGAAAGAGGTAGAAGAAAAACTTGAGGAATTACAATTAGACTATGACACTGTTAAAGACAAATTAGTTTTTGTGGTAAAATCAAATTTTGACTTAAAATTGCAACTTTTTGGATTTTGAAATTGGAGCAAGACGTGTATTGGGGGGATTCCTGATGAGTGGGATAAACGGAGCAAATACTACAGAATATATTTAGTAATTCACTTGACTTTAAAACAATACAAACTTTTGAGTGGGATAGATTCACAGAGTTAAACTTGTAATGTCAATAAACCAAGAGCTAGTTTAATAAAATTCTGCAGAACCTAAAGACTGTGAAAGGTTAATTGCACTGGCAGCTGCTATACGAAAGTTTTCACTTATGGTGCTAATATCTGTGTTTTTATCCTATGATGAAAGGTTTTGCAGAAGTTTGCACTATCTTCTGCAGGAAGAATATCAAATTAACTTTTATTTTATATCTAGCTACATTAAAAACTGCTTGAAAGAGCATTCCATTTATTTTATGTGAATTGGAGGCCTAAACATGTTGTTGGTACTGGGAATATTATAAGCTCCCTTTAGTGCTGGACAGATTGTTTGACCCTCTACATTGATGGACATTACATGGAATTCTCTCTTTTTTTCTCTCTCTCGACTTAAACGTGGTCTGTAATGCTTTTCTTAATTCCACCCCTTTTTTTTGTCTCTTCAGCTATTGTTTAAAATTTCATGTATTACTCTGACGTAGTCTAGTTGGAAAGTGTTGCATACTTTTCATAACATTTATAAAAATTAAAAAAATTGAAGCTAGACAGCAAAATGTCTTGTTGCAGGAAACTGTGTGTTAGCGATGCTTGTGGGTATGTGTAATTTAATTAAATATATGTGTGTGTGTAATCTAAGTTTTGTTGGATTAAACACTTTAAAGGAGAACTGCACCAACAGACTCAAAAAAACATGTTTATTTCATCATGGTTTGGTGTTGCCCTCATTAAGTGCTTTTTACTGCTGCTTCTTTTTAGAATGGCTAAATTGCAGTCTTTTGTGAAGCCTGAATTGTACTATGATTCATCTCCCATCCCCCTTTACACCTAACTGCCGTAGCGGTCAAAGTAGTATGGGTAATTTGAGCTGTTACCTGCTGTGCTTGACAGGTCACAGCAAGAAACCTGACTCGTGTACTGTTTCCTTGTTCGAACTTTTCATTTTTTAATTTCTCCAAGTATTTTGTGTTTCTAATACCATGACATGAATGGACCCTATTCCCAAGTCAAAGAACGATTAAAGTTCATGAAATTAGTATTGTTTCAGTCTTTGTCAGCCAGAAGTGCTCTTCGCAGCACCCACAATGTGCCCAGTAATGACGACTCTTGCAATCTGTATGGGGTTACACATATTGGTAACATATCTAAATACAACTGTAGAGGCTTTTTTTTAAGACCCGTTGCTGCTGCTACTGTTGGAACTGTCTAGGTGTCTTTCTTCCACATTGCTCTGGTTTCTGCCTGCAAATCCTGACATTTTATGACTTTGTCTCTCGGTTCGCAAGGCCCTCTAGTCACTGGGTGTGGCGATTTCAATGATCAATGCTACTTTTGTCTTCTTTTTTTGGACCACTATATCCAGTTTTCTAGCATCTGTCTTTTGAACTGTTGGTAATGGGTGAGCCCATGTGATGTAGCCGTAGTCATTTTCTATGATGCTTTACGGCTCTTGTTTCCAGTGTTTTTTCAGCCACTTCAATACCATAATGTTTGCACAATCCCCAGTGCAACAGTCTTGCCACATTATTATGCCTTTCAGTATACAGTCCTTCTGCCATTAGTATGTCATAGCCAGCAACGAGGTGCACAGCTGTTTCCAGTTCTGTTGTACAAAACCAACATTTGTCTATTTCTCCCACATGTTCAATGGACTTTGTAATCCAGCTTGTATGTAGCTCAGTATCTTGGGCCGCCAATGTATTAACCTTCTATTTCTTGGTTTGAATTTGTCTGTCCTTAACCATTCCTGCCTTCGATCCTGATTAACATGAGGTTCTTCCAGAAGTTTTCTGTGCTTGCAACTATATGCATTTTCCACATTGCTTACCTTCTCATCTGGTCTTTCACCTTGTATTCTTTCTTTTGTTTTTTGGCACATTCAGTTGCTGGCTGATTTTTATCTACTTTTGGTTTGGTTTTCATTCCTACTCGACTCTGATATGCTTCTACTAGACTAAGCAGACAAGTCACCTTATATTTATTCTCCTCATGTTTCAAAACTTTCACTACGTTTGGGTCTTGTGGGGTCAGCAGATGTGTGTGCAGTCCCACGATTGCAGATCTATACATATAATCAGTTTCAAGGAGGCCCATCCCTCCTTCGGTACAGGGAATGTATAAAGTTGGTATGCACTGATTTTTATAAATCATTTGGTGAGCATGAAGCATCCTTCTTTTCCTGTCTAATCTATCCAACACGTTTTTGGGCCAGTTAGTCACTCCAGAACTGTAAGTTAGGACAGGAAGATCAAATTGGTTTATAGCCTGAGTTTTGTTCCTAGATGTCAACACTGTTTTCAGGATTAATTTAAGTTTTCTAAAGTATTCCTTACTAAGTTTTTTTTGCATTTGTTCATGTTTTATTGTTGATCCTTCATCATTTCACAAATATTTATACACTCCCACTTGCTCAAGTTCTTTTATATCACATTCTTGTCCTAAACTGATGTTTTCTTGGTCCTGCAGTTTCCCTTCTTTAAAGGTTGCTTTTGCACATTTATCAAGACCAAATGACATTCTTACATCAGAAAACATTTTGACAACTTGCATTTGTGTTTTCATTTCCTCATTCGGTGAGCTATACAGCTTTAAATCATCAACAAAGAGAAGATAAGTCTTAACTTTGTTTCAATCTCTCTGGCTGTTACTTCATCCCATTTCATATCCTGTGCCTTTACACTTATTCTTTCTTTTGCTTCTTCCATCTATTTCATTTCTTTATGTTCCACAGGATCATCATAAATACTTCTCCAAAATGTATCTATTTCTTCTTTTTTTTTTTTTTTTGTGGTCTTTCGATTCCTTTTACCTTGTTTCCCAATTCTCTATAAAACGTTATTGGGTCATCAATAAATTGCTTATTTCGTACCTTTCCTTTATATTTATCTGTGTATCTTCTAAGTTTTTCTGTCTGTGGTGAGATTTTTAGTTCATTTGCGATAGTGCATGATAGATTCTGATCTATTCTATTCTAATACTGCACATGGCTTTTATCATTTCTGTCTTTCTAGGTATTTGTGTTTATCTTTTCCCTCGTCTATACTCTAACAGTGACACTTCTTGTTTTAATTGCTTTATAGTTTTCTCTATTTGATACTTCCGTGATGATAATCAGTTTCTCCCCTTCCTTTCCCTCACCTACCCTGTGTTCTTGTGGTAGAACTCTATCAGTTATTAATTTAGTTGCACAGTAATGTATCTTGTTTACTTCCATTATATTGCATGGATCTCTGTGGACAGTCCTAATTACTGAGTTCATTTGTTTTATCAAACTTCTAACATTTTGGCTTTTGTTGACCTTCTGCAGTCTATTTCTTTCATTGATCTTAATACGTCTATCTCTATTAAATCAAGCAACTCTTGGCTCATTTTCTTCTAAACTGAGGGCACATTTTTTTTTGTTTTCCATTTCCTCTGGGCATTCTATAGAAAGTTCTGTAGCGTCTTCCTGTGGCACATTCTCTTCAGTTGTATCATGTGACATCTGTTGCTCTATCATGGGGAACTCGCTGGACTATAACTTCTCAAAATTGACTGTGTCTGAGTTTCCTGTTACTTCCCTTGCTTTCCAGCTTCAAGTGAGCATTTATACTGGTTTCCTGTGAAAGGCTCAAAATATCTTCATATAGCACCTGACCAATTGCTTCCCATTCCACTGGTTTCCCATTTATTTGGATGTCCATTGCTCTATCCAGTTGTGGTGGTTTCCGAATTGGATTTTCTACACTGAATCCTTCGCTTAGCAGGTACTCCATGACTTCAGTTTCTATTTCTCTAACTTCTCCATTACTAACCTCCTTTTCTACCTTTTCTCTTTGTCTTCTTTTTTTTTTATATTGTAAAATTTTCCATATCCGGATTCCTTTGCCTGTATTTCTCTTCAGATATCTTTTGGTGCTGCTATTTTTGCATTGGTTACTTTTGATTGATTAGTTTTATTTTCTGTAGGGGTAAGACCAGGGAGTTGTGACATCACAGCACAGTGGGTTAATAGGAAGGTCGTGGTGACGTCAGTTTGGGGAGGGAGTTGTCCAGAAAACTACCTGTATTCATTGACCTTGACTGAAATGAATTGGAGACTACAGCAAGGTTTTCCAGGATGGGGATAAAGGTTTTTTTTTGAAAGTGAAACTAC
Source organism: Protopterus annectens (assembly GCF_019279795.1). NCBI lineage: Eukaryota > Metazoa > Chordata > Ceratodontiformes > Protopteridae > Protopterus > Protopterus annectens. Next base: position 1,641,982,967 of record NC_056741.1, on the reverse strand, counting down.
CACAGTACAGTAAGGTACTGTTCTAGTGGAGAGAAACAAGTCAGTTTAAAATATTTTTAATGTTTTATTATTGTTTATTCTTAGCAGGGACTGTAAATTGTGAGAAAAAGGACAGAAGTTGAGCATTTAATAACAAAATCTTATATTTATCGGATGTTTCAGTTTTATTAAACAAACGTGCATTTGAGAAAATAGATTTTATTAGTACATCAATTTTTTAGATCTCCACATCCTCTCATTTCACCACCTTCCACCACAGGGGCAGAGGCTGTGGACATAAAGTTGTGTTTTCTGTCACTCAAAACAGCAAGAGTTTTGCCACAGGTTACACCACTGTGAACTGGCTGTATGCAAAAGCTGTACATTTTCAGAAGCAGCAGCAGCCTCCTGGACTGTTTGTGTGCAATTTGAACAAGCTTAACAGAAAGAGCTTAGCTGTATATTAATGTAAAGTGATCATATTTTTCTATTTGCTGGACAGTGGCTGTAACATCCCCCACAGACTAATTTTTAGCATCATTCCTTTTCCATGACAGTACCTCCAGGCAAATATTTAACAGTACTGTATCCATCCTCCCTTCTGTTTCCCCTCATGTAATACAGAGCGGTTTTAATATATCTGTGTTATCACCACTGTTGGCAAGGCTGCTAACCAATATGCTGCTATTTTGTGTATTCACTGCATTAACCCACCTAATTATCATCTCTCTCTTTCTCATACCAATTAAATGTTACCTCTAATAACTCACATTTACCATACTATAATTCACTTCAGATTTCCTGCAATTTGTCACTTTATCTCTCTTGTTTTCTTTGCCCTCTTTATCTACAGATACATCAAATCAAACTCCTTTACTTTCAAAAATCACAGTAAACCCAAGCTAAAATATAAATGACTCTACACTTTTTTGGGCAGTACTAACCAGAAACTCTGTAATGACATTCACTTCAGCTCTGGGTTAACTAAACAACAATGCAGCCAATACAACTCCTAGTTCTGCTTCTCCATCTGCCTTTGAATCCAAGCTCTTGATCTGAAACACGAATGCTAGAAGTACAGTTTATACTTGTTTGTTTGTTTACCGATTAAAGTTTGACTGGGATTGATCTCGTTTTTCAGGGATAGCCCAGGGAGAAAAGTTACACAGTTATTGCAGATAAAAGGAGAACTTTGCAAAATAAGTGCATAAAAAACATAATAGGAAGTTTTCATTGTGCAAGGAGGAAAAAGCTGTAGAGTTTTTACAGTTATAAAATACAGAAGATATTCACTTTGCATAGATATAGTAAAAAAATTCTGTCTTTTTTCATTATAACAGAATGTGTAACAGAATTAAAGACATTCGTGCATGTCTAGTTTTACTCTTTTGATATAGTAGTTAATACTGAAAGCTGGGTGAAGAAAGATATTTTAAATAATGAAGCAATTCCCCTGGAGTTAATAATACTCTGATTCACCAGGAAAAATGTGCTGGTGGTACTGCCATTATTTGCAAAATTTGGTGGGAAAGACACACACACACACACACACACACACACAGACACACACTCCACCTGGTAACAGCATTTTAACAGCAGACGGTATCCTCCACCGGATATCTCGCCATATTCGACAAACTATTATACTAGGTAGTCTCAACATAAACGGTCAGCTTACCAACACCCAAGAACAGTCATCACTAGGCAAACTAATAAATCCTAGCCAAATCACCATACTACTTCCATCTACTTCTAACACCATTGACTGAATGCTGTCTCTCTTCACTGCCTACTTTATACGGAGAATATGCTCGTGATTAATAATTCATCACTCCACTCCCAATCCTGTCCTATTCATTCTCCTCCTTCCCTGTCTTCATTTCTACTATAAGAAAACTATTTTCTTTTTGCTGCCAACTGTTTTCCAAGAGAATACCTAAAAGTAGCAGCTGATGTAGTGGAGCTTGCTTTATCCACACTAGAACAGATTTTTACTTGAGAGAGAGAGAGGGATCCCACCCATCCATCTGGAAAAAAATTCTAATACCTCTACACAAGAGGCACATCAGCAGACTCTTCTAATTGTAGAACAATTGCCATCCTGTACCCTGTCATTTGATACAAAATGCATCCACTTGCAACTTTTGCACTACAGTAACTCTAATGGTCTTCTGTTCAAAACTCAGCATGGTTTTAGACCTCACCATAGTACTCTGTTCTCCTCCATTTCATTGTTAACATAAACCAAGATAGGAGTGACTTCAACCTGTAGATTTATGAAAAGCATTTGACACTGCATCCGATCAGCATTCTACTGAACTTTCTTCTTTGGCCTCACCCAGATGACTGTCTCTTTCTCTCTTATTTCCATAGCTATCTGATAGGCAGCAAGCAGTCAAGTAAAAACAAAATTCTCTTTCTTATCAGTCCCTCTCTATACCCCAGAAGGCTCAGTATTAGGCATATCTTGTTCAGAGTTTTTATAAACAAACTAAATTACTTGTCTTGCTAGCGTAGGTAAATATTCTGTTGAGTAAATCCTAATGTGCAGGCCCATCCCTTCCCAAGCTTCCAGACACTACTTAAAATTCTTTCACAGTTATCTAAACTCGCCTAAAAGTTAAATTTCTGCCTTTTTTATTTTTAACAATTTCAAACATGCATTCTTAACTTTTAAGCAATAGCAAAATGAAAGTATCTTTCAAAATAACCTCATTTAACGGCACACAAATTGAAACCATAACCAAAAAAAAAAAAAAAACAAAACTGCTGGGGGTCATAAGTGATGATGATCTGAACTTTGACTAGCACATATTGTATGCCATAAAAAAAAAAAACTGCCCATTTTCTAGAACCAAATGCTACCTGATATAAAATGAAGTACAAATAGGAGCATATACTTTCCTTCTTATAGTTCTACTATTTTTCTTACATACTCTTACAGACCTAAATATTACACTTAAAACTGAACTCTCCACCTGTTAATATAAAATAGCCAAATTTGCTGCCAGCCTTCCATTTAGGACTCATCATTGCAGAGCCCTGAAACAACTAAACTGGCTTGAGCTACTCAACTATTTAACATACTGGCAACTTATTATTGCACACTGTGTTGTACATGAACCAGAAAAATGTCCCACACTAAAAGATACTATGCAGCACTACTCTCTGTATTGGTAGAAACCTTCGCTCAACCAATAAACTCTTAGTAATCACAACAAAGCCAAATAACTCAATGGGTGACGCTCTGCATTTCCCATTGCGTGTCTGAATTCTGGAACACCATCCCAACCTAATGTCCACTTTCAAGCCTTTACTAAACGAGCACCTAAACTACACATGGTCATGTGTATGCTCCTCACCTGGGTAGATCCATTTTCCTGTGTCAGCTTATGTCCCCTATACCTTTTATAATTTATTCTGTTGTATACAATAGACCTTTCTAGCACTCCTCTTCAAATACCTTCCTATCTTAATCCCATTTTTACATTTCATTTTTTTCTGACCTTTCTACTTGATCCAGCTCCTTTTAAATATACCCTATCACAATTTTATAAGTAGGTTCTGTCAGTAGGCACCCTAGTATTCTTACCCCCCCACTGTCCTTGGCTCATAAACTGTACAGTGCTCTTCTAGCTTTAAATATTGTCTACCTACTGAGTAATCTTTTGTATTCCTTACCTCAGTTTTGTATATTCCTAACATATATACTATAACCCTCCTTGCTCATGTCTTATAAGACCCAGCTAATGATTGCTTGTAACATTTTGCAAATGAAAATAGACTTTGTCTATTTGGACTTCCTGGTCAACAAAGTCAAGTAAATATAGCTTTCAAACGCAACCTTATTCATATCTTTGCAATTGAGTAAGTCTTGAGTAACTACTTGTTCAGCATGTGCTCCTTTTGGCATTGAAGTGTAATAAATATGTAGCTTTATGAAAGAGGAAGATAGACCACTCAACTTCAAAAAGTGAACGACCAGTTAAGACATAATTGTTCCTAAAACATTCATCAGCAAGATAAAACAGGGGAAAGTTTTAGCTCCCCAGAGTCAAAGGGAAAGAATAAAAACAATGCTGTTTTACAGTTCTATGGTACATAAGGCAACGTTTTTTTTTCCATAACATCATCGGTGATTGAGTTTTTCAGAAAAATATACAATCAAAAGTGGATTAAAGACTTGTGTTCCTAAATCCCTTGTAAGGGGGTATTCTACAACTGAGTGCTGAAATTTGATTCACAATTATCCAAATATGACATTAAAAAAAGCTATTTGTTTTTTTAAGGACAGCAAGGCACCAGACTCAGATGTTTTATCACACTTTTTTATAGAAAATTTGGCTCCAAAACTTTCGCAGTGATTCCAATTTATGACTATACCACAATGAAAGATGGCTATATCTATAAATTTAGCCAAAGTAATTTAATATGAAAAGACAAATGTAGAACCAAACAAGATCACTAAAGACCAAGTCTTAAAAATTTTATATGATTATTGCTACAGTCACAAATCAAAAATTAACAAATCATCTAGGTTCAATACTTTTCTCCTACTCTGGCTTTTATTCCTAATAGAAAATGTTGGAAGCCAACAAATATCTTAAGCTTTAATTTTAAATTGTTCTTCTCTTTTTCAGGGATACAAATCTGTTGATTTTTTTTTTAACTTGGCGCATCTGGGGCTTTTGATTTACATTAGGGAGTATATTTGGCAATTATTAAAACTTCATTTCCTTTTTCACTTAGTAATGTGTATGTTGCAGCAAGTGTATATTAAAATTAATAATTGGATGTAGTCTCCCTATTTGATTTAATTTGGATTAGGCAAGGATGCCCCCTGTCACTTTTTATTTTGACCATTGATCCATTAATGGGTTAAATTATAGTACTCCATTTTGGGCCAGCATTTGAATAAAAATATGACCACCATGGTGGCTTAAGCTGATGATAAAAAATCATGGATGTGAACATTATATCAAGACATTGAAAAAGTTGCAAATTATGGAACTTGTACATTGGATTGAAGAGGATATGCAATTATGATAAAACCTTAAGGATACAAATGAGAACATTTCGCACCAGACAGACTTAATTGATAGAGTCTTGTAATTTATTTCACTTTTTAGATAACAGAATTTTATTGCAGTATAAAAGATGAGTGGAAGAAGCATGCATGCTTATGTTTTAATAAGATGTCTATTAAGCTATATAAAGTTTGTCAGAGATTTTTTTTTTCTATTAGGAAGAGTGTCTATTGCCATAGATCTATTTTACTTTTCCAAAATCAAATGAGTTTCCCAGGGTAAAGATTGGTAAGTAAATTCCTTTGGAGGTGTGGTTCACTTCATGTTCCATGGCAAGTGGCTATGGCACGTTTTCAAGGAAGATTACCTTTGCTTGATAATTCAAAGGTAGGGAATTGTATGTTTCTAAACTACCATACAATATGGGAATAAAAATCTGTCTATATTTGAAGTTTGGTAGTTTAAGAATAGGGCCTGAAGGCTGAACAGTTCTACTCAAAACATCAATATTTTAAATCATTAATATTTTTCCATATTTGGAACAGTTGCTGTTTAAAAGGGTGAAATTTCCTTGGGAAGACTAGGCTATTTTTCACGGTTTATCTTTTATTAAGAGGTATGTTTGCTCATTTAGAAAATCTGTTTTGGAAGGATTATTTGAATAGTGTGCAAATTGTTTTATTTTGTTGATACATTCATAACATTTTTATAAGTTTATTTGGTTATGAATCTGAGAGAATAATCGAACAGTGCTTTATTGTATTTTAAAAAACAGATTTCCTTAATTTGTAAGTTATCAAAATTGATATCTAGTACTATTTTTACCTGGGAAGCTAAGGTGGAGGGAAGCAGAATATATATTGTAAAATTAATTTAGAATAAGTTAATATTTTTAATAAATTATTTAGGAGCAGAATAATTAAATGTAAAATTTTATATGGAGTTAAGAATTCACCCATTAGGCTATTAAGTAACAAAAACACGAACTAGGTCCCAACAAACCACAGAAGAATGCAAAAAGCACAGCGGTATCCAATGAACTCTTCCAAGACTTGTCAAACTGATAAAAATCCTTTTATTGGAAAACGAACAACACAATAAGGTGAACAAAAATCAATTCCTCAAGCGCTTTCACCTGTGTAAATCCCATGCTTTTTCAAGATAAAACAGCAGGGTAGTGAACTCACTTTAAATAGGGCACTTCATTACTAATTAATGTAATTAATCAATTTAATTAATTAAGATAATTTAATGATACTTAATTACAAGATTTTGTATACAAACTTTGAGCATAATTGTCAGCAGTTCTTTGAAAGTTGTAACCAGATAAAAAACACAATAAAATACGAAATTTACATATAATGAACGATAACATTTAGGCATCTGTTAACTGTGCAAAAGCTAACCTATGGTTGTTGTTTACAATCCTTACTTTGTAGAATCTTTATAATGATACCCCATGTTGAAGAATGTTGTTAAATGTCCTGCAAGTATAGTCTCAGTGACGTAATAACTGAATTTCTTTGTTCTCCGAGTCCAGTCACATCGAAAACTTCATAATATGTTTAAAATGTTGAAATTTAAAATATTCCTATGTGCACTGTGTGTAAATAAATTAATTAATGTAAATGCTTTAGAATATAAATAAACTTAATAAATATGATAAATATAATAAATATAATAATATAATAAATATAATAAATACCCTACTAAATTTATTTAAATATATACAATACTGTGTTTGTAATAAAATGCACACTTGTGATAAAATATATATTAGAAATGGGTGTTTTCTAAAGCCTCTTGTGTTAATAAACCTAGTGTTTGGCTTGGTATGCCCATACTTTATGTATTAAAAATAATTCTCTACCTATGACATCTAAAATCTATAATGCTTTTTAAGTCAGTAATGATTTTAACAGACTGTATAATTCATATCCAAATGATGTGATCTTCCATCTAACATTACATTGTGTGCATTGTTTCTATAATTTTGCTCGTCTCAATTTTAATAAACTACTGATACTTATGGCATCATTTAAACCAGGTGGTTTAGTTGCGTTTAATCTGAGTTGCCATATTAATTCTTTGTACTCAATAGTAGTCTCCCAGTCACCACCTCTGGGGTTCAGGGGACTTTGTTCCAACACAAAAAATTTTACAGTCATCCCAGGGCATACTGTTTGGTGTCTGTAAAAGGCATTGGACTCCTTCTTTTTCTGAATATCGTAGAGGTGCTCGTATATCCTTCTACGCAGCGTCCTCTCCGTCTTTCCAATATAGAAACTTTCACAAACCTGACACAAACCTATGTAAACTATACCTTTGGATGCACAATTGTAATACAAATCTGGTTTGACCCTAAACTTTCTAGATTTAATATATAGAGAGCCTGTGCTCATAATGTGTGCACATTGTTTACAAGCATTGCATTTGTAGGTACCCATTGTTGTGCTCTTGATGTGTTTTGCATGCTGCCTTTGTCTCTCAAACATGTTTTTAAGATTCATGTTTCTTGCATTAACAAATGTTGGTTGAATTGGTAACCATTTATTGGTCTCTTCATTTGACCTTAAAATAGGCCAATATTTTGTTATAGTGTTTCTTAAGTCAACAGCATTGTTGTTGTGTGTGTATACAAATGCAGCTTTAGAGTCAAATTCTTTGCTTTGTATGTGAGTACCGTCATTTTCAGGTGTTGTGTCATCCTTTGTTAAACCTAATAAGGGTGCATATGTATTACCTCTTTTATTCAGTACTTCTTGATGCATTTTGTTAATTAAGGCGTGGGGGTATCCTCTCTCTAGAAATAGGTTCTTTAGTGTGTTCACTTCTTTGTTAAATAATACTTCCGTGCTACACATTCTTGAGGCTCTGATAAATTGGCCTTTCAAGATATCCTTCTTTTGTGAAAAGGGGTGGCCACTACAAAAATGCAAGAATGCGTTCGAAAAGGTACTCTTTCTAAACACTGATGACTCAAACCTTCCTAGCTCCTTGTTCTTAGTCAAACTGACATCAAGGTAGTTTAATGAATCATCACTAATATTAAACGTAAACTTTAAAAAGTCAGTGGTAATGTTGATGTACCTTAAAAACTCTTCGAGGCATTCCTTACTACCTCTCCATAATATGCAAATATCATCCAAATATCTTTGATAGTGAATAATATTATCTTTCCAGGGTGATGTAAACACAAACTTACTTTCCCAGTAAAATAAGACAATGTTCGCATATGCGGTGGCACAGGGTGTGCCCATTGCTACACCAATTCTTTGTTTAAAGAATTCCCCGTTAAAAAAGATAAAATTGTTGTTTAAAATAATTTCCATAAAATCAACTATCAGGTTTATTAAATTTGTACTTAAACCTGACCATTTGGTTAAAATTTCACTGAACCATTGCAGCCCTGTAACATGGGGGATACTGGGGAACAATTCTATTACGTCCACTGTTACCATAAAATCTGTACATTCATAATGTTCCTGTCTGATATCTTTGAGGAATTCCCAAGAGTCCTTACAAATGTGCCTAAAGGATGAAACCATCTTCTTGAGTGAAACGTCTACACATTTTCCCAAAGGTTCTGTAATACTGCCAGATCCTGCCACAATGGGTCTAAATTTTAAAGGGTTTAAACCTTTATGGACTTTGGGAATGCCAAACATAACCGGGGTGAGGGGTTTGTTGACCATTAAAAAATTCAACAACTTTTCATTAATAACCCCTTGCAACAAGTGGTCTTGTAATAGAAATTTTATCTTCGCATATGCTATATTGATTTAGTTTAGAGAAGTGATACTATATTGCTCAGTGTCCTGCAGTATGTTGTGTAAATTTTCATCATAGTCATGTTTGTACATTAAAACCACTCCCCCACCCTTGTCCGGTTTCATGACCCTAATTTGCTCTTCTCTTAGTTGGTTTATAAGGGAAAAACAATCTGTGGATTAATTCTCTTTTGTATTGTTGTTTTTTCTTAACTTTCTGATGTCTGTCTCGACTAATTCTTCAAAAATTCTAACAACTGGGTGTAGGGGGGGATTGAAAGTACTAGATCTGCTGACTGGTTCCTTCATAAATGGTGCACCTCTGAAAAATAAATTCAAATTAAGCTGTCTTGTGTAAAGTTTTAATTCCATGATAGTTTTAGTTACATCTAAGGGCTTAGTTGGAACAAAATGGAAACCTTTTGTGAACAATTCAAAGTGCGTGTCACCAATATCCATGTCAGTAAAATTAAAAATTGTAAAATTACATTTTGATATGATTGTGTAGGGCTCAATGGTAGTTCCAACAATTTTTAATTCATTGATGGATAGTGGTGTGTTCGTCTCCATTGTCTCCCCCAGTTGTGGTTGTTTTGAAACTGCACCCTGTTTCCCTGTTTGCCCTGTGGAAAATAAAAAACCTGGTTTGGGTTGTTGTTAGGTGTACTTGTACTATTGTTACCTCCCTGTTTCTGTGCCAGACGTTCACTGCGTCTTGGTGGTTCGTCTACCAGAGGAGTATTGTCATGATTATGTACAGTGTTGTTAGCCCCTTTGCTGCTACTCTGTTTACTGAACCAACCTCATTTAGCCAGAGTCTGATAAGCCACACCATTTTTGTAATCATTCAGGTCCCTTTCCAACTTTCTGATCTTTCTATCCATTATTTTAATGCAGTGCTGATCAACATCTAAAAACACATTGTCATCATCTTTTTTTTACCCTGGGAAAATGCATGTCAGAAACAATTGAATCATTTAAGTCATTTAGTTCATTTAACAATACATCTGTTTTCTTTTCATAGTCCTTAATCATGAGTTGAATCGTGTCCAGACCTGCATTATCAAGGAGAAGTGAAATGTCTTTAAATAATTGTGACCCTTGAGTGGCATTGTTAGGGAATTTGTTTAAACGGAGGCCCTTAGGGACTCTCTTAACCCTAACACATTCATAGAGATAATCAATTTCTAATTGCATTGCTTTAAATGCATACAGTTTCTCTTTAAACAATATAAAATCATTGTCAGTCTTATTACTTCTCGAAGAATTGTCCACAGTACCTTGTTGAAAATGAGAACGTTTTACTTGTCCATGCCCCAAAATTGAAAGCTCTTAGGTTATTGTCCACAGCTTTAGTCGCACCCTGCTGCTGAAGAGATAATCCGTTTTTTGCGGAAGTTCCATTCATGTGTCCCATAGCGTTTAAACGCACATTGGCATTTGAAGTGTTTACTTCACTATCAAGTTCCAAACCCGTGGATTTTTATCAGTTTGACAAGTCTTGGAAGAGTTCATTGGATACCGCTGTGCTTTTTGCACCCATTAGGCTATGTTGAACATATCGTATCAAGTAGCTTCAAATGTTGGCATTGTGGATTTTGACCTGCAGACTCTTGTCACTGCTGGTGGTCATGTCCTCAAATCTTCAAGCACTGGCAAAATCAAGCTCCTCATGTGAGACACCTAGTCATACATTTCTCTTGCTGCAACCTGTTTGCCCACTGACCACACCCTTTTTATCCTGTCCACTTTATCATCTGTTCCTCCCAGTGTCGCAGCATACATTCTGTCATTCTCCAACCCACCACAGTTTCCTGGCATCAGTATTCTTATTAGACCTTCCTTGTCTCATAATAATCTCAAACAAATAAACTGAAAATCAGTATTACCATAGAGATCCAATAAGTGCTCGAACACCCCTGGTTTATGCCGCCTCTGGATTCGTTGTGTGGTCAAACTTTTAATAGCAATATGATACCCTTTCGCTGAACAGTGTTACCACTTGTAACAAAGACTCTGCGACTGTAGTCTGTACAATTACTGTTATTCTTCTGAACAACACGCCAGTCAAGAGTTTTCAAAACCTGGTTTATTGAAACGTAGCATATGTTAAAACCAAATTCATTAAAACTGAAGTCCCAGTAATAATTCCTGCTCACTCGCACACTTGATACACGCAGAACCAAATGCGTTAGTATTCAGAGTGCGAAACAATTGTCTGTACGCTAAATATACTATCGTAAACAACCTTGCGAACACTGGTTAAGCGCTTTCACCCAAAACCTTATGGGCTTCTTCAGAACACCATTGTTCAAAACAATCAAATATTTAAAACCTTTTAGGCGCCAAAAAAAGCCCTAACTGTTTGAATATTTAAAGTGACAGTGCTCTATGAGTAACTATAATATTAAAGGTTGTATACCTAACTTGATCACTTGTTTCTAAAAGGTGTTCCCAAGATAACTTTTGCAATAATAATAAAACTTTGTGTGTCATACTAAATTCATAACTGAATGACAGTACAATAATAACAAATACTAATAAATAATAATATACAATAATAAAAATAAAAATGGAATTAAAATACAACAAAATATACAATGTTACAGTGTAGAAAACATTTCAATTCAGTGACTGATATGCCCTGATGTTGATAAATAATTAATTACTCGTCTAACGTCCTATCACTAAGCTTTCTACACCAACTTTGTGTAGATTTGTGTTCTATTGTTAATATGTATATTTGGTGACTAATAGATTCAAAATACAATCAATTAATATACTTATTAATACTGTTGACTAGATTTTGACTATAACTTCATTATAATTGAAATAGAAACAAAAATAGAGATAAAAAAAGAGAGAAAATAAAACAAAAATAACTACAATCCCTAAAACGCTGCCAAATGTTGTACAGTTCCCAAATAAGGTGTTGTCCATGTTTATATTCTACGTAACAACTCCTTATTAAACTGTATTTAGTGACTAATAAACTGTTGCTATAGAATTTACATGTTGACCTCCAGAATAGCTTTCAATGAAATACTATCATTGAGTCCCGGAGGAATAGTTGCATCTGTGAAAATTTGCCACCATGCTTCTCTGTAATTTAGGAATTTTTTGTTGTCCCTACCCCTAGGATCATTGCGAACTAGGTCTAATAGGGCAAACTTAAAATGATGTTTGGGTCCTTTAAGTTCTATATGCTTAAATAATGCACTTTTCTGATCTTTCTTTCTAATATTATACATGTGCTCATAAATGCATTTTTTTAAACATCTTTCTGTTTTTCCCACATAATAACTAAAACACTCTTGACGACAAACAGCAATGTAGACAACCATCTTAGAATTACAATTCCCTTTGATGAGTCTAATTCTAGATCTAACAATATTATTAAGTATAATTTCCTTTGTCAAGTGTGAAGCTACATTGTCTGCATGATCCACATTTGTTTGTGTTTTGGTCCCTATCATTCCCTTTTTCTCTATTATATCCACTTCCTTTTTCCAACCATCTTTTAATGTTACCTCCCATCTTATATACCATTGCTGGTTGATCTCCTACTGTATTCCTTAGTGTTTCATCACTAGATATTGTATACCAATACTGTCTAATGATTTGTGTCACCTCATCAATTCTAGGACTGTATAACATAATTAGTGCTTTTTGTTTGTCTCCGTTTATGTTGTCCTTTCCCAATAATTTACCATTACTCCCGTAACCATGGTTTGTTTGGTTGCCTAAACCTAGCAAGGGTTTGTATTTGTTACCCCATAAACTTAATACTTAAATGTCAGTATCTTTTAATAGTTTCTCAGGATAATCCCTCTCTTGAAACGTAGTTGGAATATATTTTATTTCATCAATTAAGGTTTTATATTCGGAGGTCATTCTCATGGCTCTTGTGCATTGACCCTTGTATATATTTTGCTTCATCTTTTTAGGGTGATAACTTCCATATGCTAAATAATCATTAGAAAAGGTTTACTTTCTATGAATTTTAGATTGCAATGTACCTTTGTGTAAATATACTAAGGTGTCTAAATATGCCATGCCACTTTTATTAAATGTAAATTTCAAAAATTCACTACTGGTGTTAAGAAACGGAATAAACTCTAGTAGTTTGTATTCACTAGAGTTCCAAATAATGTATATGTCATCAAGGAAGCGTACATAATGAACAATATGTTCAAAAAAGATGCTGGGAAATATGACTGTTTCTTCCCAGTCTAGCATAACCAGGTTGGCATATATGGGAGCACAGGCAGCTCCCATAACTACCCCCCTGGTTTGCCTGAAATATTCCCCTTCATAATATATGAAGTTGTAATCTAGAACTAAATCTAGCATTTCTATAAACAGACTGACTTCTTCCCATTTGATGCCTGCATGTTTTCTAATGCTGTTCCCAAAAGCTTCAAGACCAGGAATTTGAGGTATGCATGAAAACAAGTCTATAATGTCAATAGTTGCGAACATATATCCCTGATTCCATTTTTGAATTGGGAAATTATTCAAGAATTCCCATGAATCTTTGGCAAGATGAGGGATATGTTTGTATATGTGTTTTAATTTGACATCAATATATTTCCCCAAAGGGGTATGTTTTGGACTGACTTCCTGAAATAATAGGTCGAAAAGGTGGATCTATAATATTTTTATGTATTTTCGGAATACCTATCATGGTAGCCAATCTAGGACTCTTGACCTTCAAGTATTTATAAATATCTTTATCTATTCTACCATCGATTAAAAATTCTTCTATGTAACTGTCTATTCTCTGGTAGGCAATATTTATTTCATTCAATGATATAGGTTCGTAATTACCTGAACCATACAAGATGTTGTGTACCTTATTAATGTATTCTAAATTATCATATAATACTATTCCTCCACCTTTGTCTGGTTTCATTATCCTTAAATTGTCATTTTGCTGCAAGTTTCTAAGTAAGTCCAATTTTTCATTAGTCATATTCCTATTGACTTGTGCGTGTCTCTGTTCTCTATACAACTTGTAAATTTCTCTAGACACAATTTTTTCATAGATCTCAATAGTAGGATGACTCGCTGGTATGAGTGTACTTGGAGCTTTAAGTATAGAACTACTTTTTTGTTCAAAAACTTTAGCTCCCTTGGTGTCCCTACTGTTGAACATAATATCTAAGTTCATCTTCCTAGTGAATTTCTTCAATTCCACCAAACAGTCTACTAAATTAAACTGAGGAGTTGGGATAAATTTCATTCCTTTTGACAGAAGTGCAAAATGCTCGTAATTTATCTTAACATTGGCATAGTTGTATATATTAAAACCATTGAAAGTGTGTGTAATTCCAGTAACAGTAATGTCTGTCTTTTCTTGTGTGGAACTACTGGTTTTACTATACCTATCCCACTACCTTCTGTGATTTTCCCAATACCTCTGTCTGTAACTGTCTCTCTGATGATGGTCCCTTCCTTGATTCTTGTATGGTTCTCCTTGCTGAATCTGGTCTCTCAAAAAATGGAAATTATTTCTTCATCGTTGATTGTAATTTTCATAATGATTAAATCCATTATTTTTATTGCCCTCAGTTTCATAATTGCTTTCATTCTTCCTACCCCATATGTATGCTTTCCCCTGTTTGTAATGTTCCACATCTCTATTTATTTTTTTCCATTTGTATTCACTTAAGGTATGTACTAATTGTTCTGCTAAATGAAACTGCTTATTATACATTCTTTCCCACTCGGTGAATAACAAATCAGTTGTAATTTTCATATTTAAATCTTCGGTTTCCTGTATAAGTCTACTTAATTTTTCATCATTAAACTTAATTATTAATCGCATAAATTTCATTCCACATTCATCAAACAACTGGTTAAATTCATTGATAACTTGGTCATTCAAATACAAGCCCATGGGTTGCTTGAAAAATCTTAACCCTTTGGGAACAATTTTCATAGAAATACATTTGTGTAAATAAGCGTTGTCTAACTTTAAACTATTAATATTTTTCAATTTTTCCCCATCAAGAATAACATGTCCTTTAATGTCCCCGTAGTTTCATTGATGTAAGGGTGATTGTTGTGCCCCATATCTTCGCTGTCCATATTACAATTAATTTCCATAAACCTATTGAATTGTTTAAAACTATTACCATTATTTTGTCCAACATTAGTAGAATACATATGTGATTTTGTGGTGGGTACAGTACCTTTGTTGGCATACTCTTGTTGTCCTGCTGCATGGAAGTATGTCTTAATAGGAATGGTTCTCTTTGGCTTAGTGCCCACCCGCTTGGCTTCCTCTTCTACTTCGTAAATGGAAAAATCAAATGTAAAATTGGAGCCATTGTGATTACTACTGTGTACAGGTTCCGTATTGTTGAAATTATACTCCATATCAATTGGACATTCTTTATCCATGTTGCCTTGCCCATTAGGGATAGGAAAATGGTCTAGCAACGAATCAGTACTAGCATCCATTAAATGTGTTTTCTGAATGGTCTTGAAAGGCTTGTTAATAAAAAAAAAAAAAAAAAAAAAAACAAAAACGCCAAACGCTCTTCTCCCTGCTTATCAGTCACTGAATGGTGCTGGTCTTGTATCTCTGTGTTAGTCAAACGGCATGCTGATACTTTATTGCTGGTTTTAACAGTATTTTCCATATTAGTCTGCATAAGCTCCATAATTTTGGCCATATCTCCTTTTATTTTAGTCATTTCCTCTTTCAGGAACTGAATGTCTTTCGTTTGTACATCTACCATTTCGGGTGTGTTGTCACCGGTGTTCTCCATGGAAAAAATGCAACTTTGTAATATTCTCAAACAAACTGAAAATCAGTATTACCATAGAGATCCAAGTGCTCGAACACCCCTGGTTTATGCCTCCTCTGGATTCGTTGTGTGGCCAAACTTTTAATAACAATATGAAACCCTTTCGCTGAACAATGTTACTACTTGTAACAAAGACTCTGCGACTGTAGTCTGTACAATTACTGTTATTCTTCTGAACAGCACGCCAGTCGAGTTTTCAAAAACTGGTTTATTGAAACGTAGCATATGTTAAAACCAAATTCATTAAAACTGAATCCCAGTAATAATTCCTGCTCGCTCGCACACTTGATACACGCAGAAAAAAATGCGTTAGTATTCAGAGTGCGAAACAATTGTCTGTACGCTAAATATACTATCGTAAACAACCTTGCGAACACTGGTTAAGCGCTTTCACCCAAAACCTTATGGGCTTCTTCAGAACACCATTGTTCAAAACAATCATATATTTAAAACTATTTAGGCTCCAAAAAAAGCCCTAACTTTTTGAATATTTAAAGTGACAGTGCTCTATGAGTAACTATAATATTAAAGGTTGTATACCTAACTTGATCACTTGCTTCTAAAAGGTGTTCCCAAGATAACTTTTACAATAGTAATAAAACTTTGTGTGTCATACTAAATTCATAACTGAATGACAGTGCAATAATAACTAATACTAATAAATAATAATATACAATAATAAAAATGGAATTAAAATACAGCAAAATATACAATGTTACAGTGTAGAAAACATTTCAATTCAGTGACTGATATGCCCTGATGTTTATAAATAATTAATTACTCGTCTAACGTCTTATCACTAAGCTTTCTACACCAAATTTGTGTAGATTTGTGTTCTATTGTTAATATGTATATTTGGTGACTAATGGATTCAAAATACAGTCAATTAATTTACTTATTAATACTGTTGACTAGATTTTGTCTATAACTTAATTATAATTGAAATAGAAACAAAAAGAGATAAAAAAAGAGAGAAAATAAAACAAAAATAACTACAATCCCTAAAACTCTGCCAAATGTTGTACAGTTACCAAATAAGGTGTTGTCCATGTTTATATTCTACGTAACAACTCCTTATTAAACTGTATTTAGTGACTAATAAACTGTTGCTATTGAATTTACATGTTGACCTCCAGAATAGCCTTCAATGAAATACTATCATAGTTCCTGAGGAATAGTTGCATCTGTGAAAATTTGCCACCGTGCTTCTCTGTAATTTAGGAATTTTTTGTTGTCCCTACCCCTAGGATCATTGCGAACTAGGTCTAATAGGGCAAACTTAAAATGATGTTTGGGTCCTTCAAGTTCTATATGCTTAAATAATGCACTTTTCTGATCTTTCTTTCTAATATTATGCATGTGCTCATAAATGCGTTTTTTTAAACATCTTTCCGTTTTTCCCCACATAATAACTAAAACACACACACTTTAACTACAGGTCCTTATTTATAGGTTTCCTTTATAGGTTTTTTTTATAAGTCTTATCTAATGTTTATAATGTTTCATGTGTTTATTATAAGTAAATACTATGGGTATTATACGCATGTGAATTTAGCCTTAAGTGTGTATCTTTTAAAGTTAACTGATGTCTGAAAATGTGCTAACTGAGTTAACATTTAAACAGCTGAGACTAAGAGGGTGAATCATACCCAAGGAAGCAGAATTTTTTCTGTGAAAGTACTACTCAATGTACTAGCAAAATTAAACCTTTTTGCACAGTTTTTTTGACTTTGGTGTGAATTTTTGTTCCTGTGGAGTATCTCTATTTGTTGTTACACCAATCTTATTGGCAGGATATTGTCTCTCTCTGCTGAAATGTGAGGACATAATTTGACTATCAAAAGGCTTAGGCTCTGCCCATTGGAAGTTGCACTGCAAACTTCCTGAGCTCCACTGGAGTGAAAGAGTTTGTTGCATCTGTAAGTGCGCACACATGGGTTAAAGGATGCACAAACCTCACAGATGGCCTTAACGTGATCAGCACTTAAACAGTAGTTGCATTTCTTGTGGGTATCTTTGTTGGGGATCTTGTGCCCACATGAAGTGCATTGCTTAAACCTCGGAGAGGTTTGTCAGGCATAACTACCAACAAGATTAATCAAGATGGCTCTAAAGCCCATCAAAAACACACCCACACATGGTTTACCACTGCACCACTAAACACCCAAACTTTCAACTACAAAGTTTTAACTACGAAAAGCTTTAACTACGAGAAGTTTTAAGTTATAAACTATAAAGATAATACACAGAAAAAAACGTAACAAACTATCTATCTAAAGAATTTTCCCATGAAAGCCAGAGAAAGATACAAGGAATACAGAAAGCCTTAACATTCTGAAACTTAACGAGAGGGGAAAAAACAAAAAATAAAACTTGTAAAAGACTGGTTGAGAAAAAGTTTTACTTATCTACCCAACACACAAATAGCTGCTCATGAGCACAGATCCGCGTCTGATCGCTGAAGCGGTAAATGAGATCTGAGGTTTTGGGGATGGTGTGGTACATTATGGGTTAAGGGAGGAGCTCGAGAGTCTGATCCAAGTCTGGAAAATCTGGCCAAGCCGGATCCGAGGGTTGGATCAGAGACCCAGTCGTGAGGAAGAATGACAAGGACAACATCAGATCCTACTTTTAGCAAATATGTCATGTTGCACTTTCGCTGCTGTTGTTTGACCACTCTAGACAAGTTAGAGTGGAGTGTGGGGGTCTCCCACCCTAAAAGTGGGGGTGCAAGGAGGGGCCTTGCTCCACTGCAGAAATTACAATGTTAGCCAAAAGCGGCTTTCACCAATTTTTCTTTCATCGATTTGTCCCTTGGAAAAACAGACAAATAATCGTGAAACCTTCGAAAGACGGAATATAGAAGGCAAGGTCCACCTGGGTTACAGAGAAAATAGCATCTTCTGTTTTAAAACCCGTGTTTTCATCACCTAGAAAAAGCCAACTTCTCTTAATGAACTGGTGGAGTAATAACTTAGAAAATCACTTCTGAAAGATTTTGAGAATTTGTCCAGTAGCAAGACCATCTCTAAAACAGTCTGAAGCTCAGATAGTACAGTTGAATAAAATATTACCATAACAGTAGATGTCTTGCTCTTCACTGTTGCAGTATTCGTTACATAAGGAATCTCTGGCAAAGGATAGCCAAACATTCAGCTAGTTTACCAAAGCCTTAAGAATTTATAGACATCGTATGTCACACATATGCTCCCTGCTCAAGACTTAAGGCATAAAGTTGACGTACACACCTCAGAAATAGAACAGCCCAGGAGGAATAATAATTCCTAGAAACCAAGAGGAACCATAAATATATGTTGTCTCTCTAACAAAATTACAGAATTCCACACAACACCCCAGACATCCTAGCAGTCTCTGAAACCTGTTAACACCCCCAAATCCAAGACAATGAAATTATTTATTTTTTATTTACCGGGAAAGTCGGCAGAGGCCCAATTAGAAAAGCTCCACATACAGAGATTATACAAAACTTATACAAGAAATTACACACACAAAAAAAAATATGTATACATACATACATTTTATATATATATATATATATATATATATATATATATATATATATATATATATATACACACATGTATATAACATGGGGGCATTGTACTGTATGTCGTAATATACTAAGGAAATAGAATTAATAAAAAGGCGGTGGGGTATCCTAATCTATGCGCTCTCATAATACTACCATTCCAGAAAACACCACCATCCTTTTTGAATACTGAAATTCTGATAAGAATCCTCCAAATTAATAAATCTAAACAGGTATGCATTATTAATCCATATATCCCACCAGGATAAAACATCCAAACTCTTGAGGAACATCCTTGCCTGGTTGTCATAAAATATCAGCTATGAGACTATTATGGAAGAAGTAAACATCAGTTGGCAAAACTTAATAACGGACTCCCCAACAAACAGTATAAACCTGTACAATTTCATCCAATTCGTCACCAAACCTACCAAAATGCTCAACAGTGATATGCCAGGAGCCACTCTCAACTGGATCTTAGTCACAGAACCACAAATACTCAAATTCTAATACCCTACCCAATATACTCAGTGGCCACTTACCTGTTTGCACTTATAGATCCTCTCCACAAATATCTAAATCTCCTAACTACAAAACCACTTGAAACCTACAACATTTTGACCATCAAGAATTTATCAACATTCTAAAACTCTCAGATTGGTGCCCACTAACTCTCCCTTTGGATGATGCCGTATACTATTTCAACAAGATATTTTTAAACACCCTCAGTAGCCTAGCCCTCCCTTCCCACTAAAAGAGTAAAATCTAACCACTCTCCCCAGCTAACAAAAGCCACTAAAATACTCTTACAAAACAGGGACAAGGCATGGAAAGTATGTCATAACAAAAATTTATCTAACCTACCTAGATACAAACAATTATGAAACGAAGCGAATATGTCCTGGCCAAAAAAAAAAAAAATTTCTCCAACCAACTGACTAACCATAGAAATAACCCAAAACAACTCTTGAAAAGCATCACAAATCTCCTAACCCCCTGGCACCAAACAAAAACCATCATCAAGCCCAGGCAAAACACTTTTGCAAATAGACACTATGCTCAATTCACATTTTAAACAGCATACACAAATTAATATCCGATTTCCACTTTCTCTACCCCCCCCGCCTTAGCAATTTCCAATCCCCCTCCAACTCTATCCCACAAATCCAGCCCTCATTTAGAAACACCCCCAGACAAATCTTCTCCCCCTTCACCAAAGTATCACTGCACAATCTACCCCCTTCTCACTAGAACCTATACCAACATCAGAAAATCAGAAACGCAAAAAAAAATTAGAACAATGCTCTTGCTCCTCTGATGACTTCCCACCAGAATATTTAAAAATTGCTGCTGAGGCCATAGCATATCCCATTAGCATTCTGATCAACCACTCTATTACAGATTCTTATGTTTCTATCCTCTACCCTCTATCCAAACTCCTCAATAAATGCATTCATAAAAAACAAATTCACCATCTCTTACACAGCCTACTCACCCCCACCCAACATGGCTTTCGCCCATCACACAGTGCATAAATCCATTGATTCTGTTAATATTACTTCCGTGCTACTACTAGATCTGTCGAAGGCTTTTGATACAGTATCACACAAAAAAACTTCAACATCTTTCTAATATCAGCTCACCTACCCACCAATGGTTTGAGCTACCTTGCAAACTGCCAAGAATGCGTAAAATGGCGTGTGTATGTATGTGTGTGTATATATATATATATGTATATATATATATATATATATATATATATATATATATATATATATATATATATATATATGTGTGTGTGCGTGTGTGTGTGTGTATATATATATATATGTTTAACTATAGATCTGATATTGAATACAAACTGTTATACACCAAAATTAGAGAAGAAGAAAGCTGGAGACAGAAGTATAATTCATTTTATATTGATAATGATATGAATTGCATTTTGCTTTTTATTTATTCTTTAAGCTTTGTTTAGACTAAGAAGTTTTTCATTTAATTGTACTCAGTACTAAAACAGTAAAGTTACTGTTTCAGCGAAAACTTTAAAGACTAACAGTAAGACTAAGTATGAGCCAAAATATATTCAAATTTTGACGCTTGGTGTTCATAACTTCTTATAGATCTGATATTGTTAATCCTCGTTCATCCCTTATGCATGGGTATCGGTTCAGGCCTTGGAACAGAGCCGGCCATTTTCCAAGCTCGCGTCAGCTTCAAACTCTCGAGCTAAACTCTTACCCACAATTCCCCTCTCCCTGTTACCTCATATTTTGTTTGCCGCATTGCCATTTGGTCGTGTCAAGCTGCTTCTCTTGAGCCAATTACAGTTATTTGTTGTTTAATAGTCATTCATATTACTTTTCTGTCAGAAAAGTTTCTATTTCATTGTCTCTTACCCTATTGCATCTAGCGACCATATTTTCTTCAGGTTTTTCTTCTCTTTTCTCTGCTTTTTTACCGCGAGGTATTTTCCCCTTACCATCGTTGGGAATCCTTCCCTTTTTTTCTCATACCTTCGGGTATTCTTTTGTACCATTGCTGGTACCCTTTTCTGCTATTTAATTTGCTATCATGGCAGATAAAGGTAGTCCGGGTTTTAAACGGTGTTCTGATTGTGGACACAAGCTACCTACTTCTGATGCACACTCTTTGTGCATTTATTGTTTGTGGGCGTCCCATTTGTCTGTTGACCTGCCCTGTACTATCTGTGAAAACTTTTCAAATAGAACTTTGTGGGAAAGGAAAAACAAGCTGTTGCTGAAGGGACTTTTAAATCTCCCTTTTCAGAGGCTATTTCTGGGTCGGTGGCCTCAACCCCTCCTAGAGCCCATAAGAAAATCTTGGATGTTCCTACCAAGGCTAAATTTTTGCCTTCGTCCCCGGCTGGGGACACCCGCCAACCAAAACCTAAAAAGGCTAAAGTTTCGGCTCCGGAGCTCACTCAGTCAGCCCCAGTGTTTTCGGTGCCTAGACCTTCAGCGCCAAGGCCTTTGGCTCCATTAGTGATCTCGGCTCCGTCTTCTCCTGCAGCCTTCACTATATCGGCACCGAGGTGCTCCTCAGTTCAGACTATTACCACTGTATCGTCGCAGACCGTTCAGTCTGGGCAGACCTTGACCACATCGGCTCCGACATCGTACTCAGAACTGACACCTTTATTGTTGACTCCAGTTTTTTCGGTTCCAGCTTCGATACTGACAACCAAATCGGCACCGATCCCTGTGTCGGTGCAGACCATGACCTCTGCACCGATGACTGACTTTGGTGCAGACACCCATAGTCCAGTCTCTCTTGGCACCATTGTTCTCTGTGCAGACTTGTGAGATGGGCACTGAGTTTGCCTCTTTTGTGGACAGGCCTGTTTCTTCCTCAATCTCCATGAGGTCCACTAGAAGCCTTTCCAAACACATGTTGCGTCTTGTGGATCAGGTGCTCTTGGCCAAAGGTATCCCACCCCTCAGGAACTGTCCTTCCTTGGGAGGTGATCACCCGTCTCCAAAGACCCCTTCTTATTCTCCTACTTCATTGCCTTTGAAGTCCATGGATATAGCACAGTCTTCCCCTTCTGCGGTTCCCTTTATGGATCTCACTAAGGAACCGCAGTTGTCTTCGTGGCAGGAAAGGTTTGCTGCAACCCAGGATGTCACTTGTGACATGCATAGTTTGCTGCTCCATAGCCATCCAGGGACTCTGGGTCGGCAGGCTAAGCCACTTGGGGGAGGGGTGACCCCTGCCCTAGACATTCACTCCTCTTCAGGTGGACCAGCCTTCCAACTGATGGAGAAGGCTTTCGCTGCTGCTGGCGATACTGGACTGTCTATCCCTCTGCCCTCCTCTGGTACATTGGTTTCACAAGTCGCACCGAGTGGACACTGGGTGCAAGGGCCTCAGGATATATTCCCACAGGAAACCCCTTTTCCGCTGTCTTCTCCATCTTCTCCTGCTCAGGAAGTCCACCAGAAAAGTTTGTGCAAGAGGAAGCACATGGACTCCACAGTGGAGTTCCTCACTTAAGACACAGATTTTGATGAGGGGGAAGGATCCCCTCAGTCACCCTCTGAGGTATCCTTAAGCGATATCCTCAAAATCCTGAAACAGAGAGGTGACTGGCAGTCCTCTAATCCGACCTCTGAGGAATCTGTTTTCCTGCAGTCCTTTCGTGCCCGGCTCCCTACCTTCTGGGTTACTCCACCTGCCGGTGAACTTGTCCGGCTTATCGTGCAGCGTGCTTGGAAGGCTCCTGATACCGTCAAAGCTATTCCCCGGAGGCCAGGTAAGATTTTTTTCCCCTCCTGCTACGGATACCCATTGGTCAAAAGGACTTCCTGTGGATGCTTTGGTAGTGGCGGCCGCAACAAAAAAGGATCTGGCAGAATAAGAAAGCCAGACTGTCCATTCACCTAACCGAGTCCCAGGCCCTGGACAGGATAGGGAAGCGCACCTTTGCATCAGCGACCTTTACTATCAGGTCCCTAAATTATATGGCACACTTTACCAGGCTTCAAAGGGATCTGATTTCTGAGCTGAAACCTTGGCTTGTGCCGTGTCTGAGGTCCATGACAAAGTGGCCTCTCAGCTGACCACCATTGAGTCATTATCTAACTCCTTTATGCGACTGATATCTCACGCATTCGAAGGAGCAGTTAGAGCAGCGGGTTCAGCTGCAGTCTTGAGATGACACGCCTGGATGCATTTGTGCAATTTCGCAGAACCCTTTAAGGCTTCCTTTCTTAATGTTCCCATTGAGGCCTCCTTGTTGTTTGGACCCAAAGTTAAAAGCACACTGACGAGATGTGAACAGGACGGTAAGACCCTTTCTGCCATAGGTGTCAGTTATTCTTCCCCTCAACGTGCTTTCTCCTGAAACCAAAAGAGTGGGAAGGTATGGCTCAAGAAATCTCAGGGTCCTTTCCGTGACACACAGGCCGAGTTCTCCCCTAAAGGCAGAAGGGGAAACTCACAGAAAAGACGCTCTTTTCGTGGCAGAGGGGGTCCGTGTAACCAGGGTTCCAGGGATTCTTTCCCCTGGCCAGTCCTACCAGCGCTCCTGGAGAGCGGCCCAACTCCTTTCCTCTGGAGGGTGGCTGGGGGATGTTTCTCCTTGTACCCTTCTGCCTGGCTAACCATCACCACTAATTCTTGGGTACAAAGGATTATAACCAGAGGTTATCATATCCCCTTCGATCTTTGTCTTGTCCCTTCAAAAAACCTTCCCGACGTTCTACCCAGTCAAAGGGAAGAAGCAGCACTAGAGATAGAAAAGCTGCTAAGAAAGAGAGTCATCCAAATAGTCCCTCCAGACCAGATAGGATCCGGATTCTACTCGAGACTAGTTTTGGTGCCAAAGAAAACCGGGGACTGGAGACCAATTTTAGATCTCAGTGTATTGAACAAGTTTGTGAGAGTACAAAAATTCCAGATGGTCACAATACAGTCTATCCTCCCGCATTTGGAAAAAGACGATTGGATGTGCTCGATAGATCTTCAAGATGCGTACCACCACATAAAAGTGGACAGGACATCAAGAATATTTCTGCGCTTCCATGCGGGAGCCAGTCACTACCAGTTCAGACTACTGCCCTTTGGACTCTCTACAGCCCCCAGAGTGTTCACAAAGTGCATGGCAGTTGTCACAGCTCACTTGCGACTTCAAGGATTCCAGGTGTTTCCATACCTAGACGACTGGCTCATTTCTGCCCCCACCAGACATCCATTGGAAGAAACCCTGGCATACTCTCTCCTTGCTGCTCAAAGGCTAGGCATAACCATAAACTGGCAAAAATCCAATCTCACCCCATCTCAGTCGACAGAATTCATAGGGGCTATCTTGGACACACAGAATTGCAGAGCTGCTATTCCAGAGCACAGAATTTTTAAGGATAAAGCAACAACTGATTCCAATCCTTTCAAGGGAGAAATCCACGGTATCCTCTTTCAGCCATGATTCGAGTAACCCACAGGTGCAAACAGGATTTAAATTGGTGAATGATGCACAATCTGTCACAGTGGTCTCGCCCCTTCTCCCCCCAGCAACCCAAGGCCACAGTGACCACGGACGCCTCCCTGATGGGGTGGGGGGCTATGCCAGGGACAGACAGTCAAAGGCACTTGGTACGAACTGGAGGCCCATCTGCATATAAATGTTCTAGAGCTGATGTTGATGCTTCTGGCGTTGCAAGCATTCCATCCCCTGCTGCCATCTGGGACAACTGCGATTCAATCAGACAACATGGCAGTGGTCTGGTACATCAGCAAGCAATGTGGAACTAAATCGTACCTCCTTTGTCAAGAAGCCATGAGGATATGGCAATGGGCAATGGCTACCAACCGTTTTCTTCTAGCAACGCACATTCCCGGGAGTTCCAACGTGATAGCAGACAGACTCAGCAGGTGCAGTCTTCAACCTCACGAGTGGTCCCTGAATCCCTTGATAGCGGTGGAGATCTTCCACTGCTGGGGTCATCCTTGCTGCGACCTCTTTGCATCCCTGACCAACTACAAATGCAGCAACTGCTTCAACCAATTCCCCATCTGGAACAGTCACCCAGGGATGCTCTAGTCCACGATTGGACCTCGGGTCTTCTTTACGCATTCCCACCCTTTCCCCAGATTCTGAAGAAAGCCCGTCTGTTGAAGAGCATGGTGATCCTCATAGCACCATATTGGCCTCGACAGATTTGGTTCCCCTTCCTTTGGCCTCGCCTACTAGCTCGACCATGGATTCTCCGTCCAACCCCGGAGTTGATCTCACATGCACAGAGCCTGATTCATCCCAACTTGAACAGCCTGAAGCTCACTGCTTGGCTACTCCAATTCCCTTGATTGCCAGGCAGAATGATATTTCTTTACCAGTACGTGATATTCTCATTGCATCTCATACGTCTTCCACTAGAATTACTTATCTGAGCAAGTGAAAATGATTTACCTGTTTGCTGAAAGATAAACAAGTAGATCCCTTCTCAACACCAGTGTCGATAATACTAGACTATCTAGCCGACCTGTTTCAGTCTGGACTTTCGGCCTCTACCATTAGAGTTCATTTGGCTGTAATTTCTAATTTTCATGAGTGTGTCTAAGATTCCTCTCTTATGTCCCGCAAATTGTGTAAGACCTTCATAAAAGGTGTGAATCATCTGAAGCCACCTTTTAGAGAACCTATTCAACCATGGGATTTATCATTAGTTCTACAAGCTCTGACAATGCCATCTTTTGAACCAGCCTCTTCTTGCGACCTCAACCATTTGTCATGGAAAACCTTGATGTCCTTCAAGGATGCATCTGCAGTCATCACATATGGGTTGTCCTGCCTCAGGCAGCCCTTCGGTCGGCCGGATTCCAAAGTCTGGGTCCGGCGTCGGCTGATGTCGCCCTTTCCCCGACGTCAGAGTGCCTGGGGTATAAAAGCGTCAGCCGACGCCATCTTCCTCAGTCTTTCTTGCCGTGTGGTGCCCGAAGCAGAAGCAGTTCGCAAGTGCCGGTCGGCCAGCTCCTGTAATTCAGCTACCGAAGACTTCAAAAGCTAAGTACCCCGTTGGGGACTCTTTCTTGCCTCAGCCGATGTCAGATAAAGTTAATAATTGCTTAACTTGTGGGAAACAAATACCTCATAAGGATTTCCACTCTTACTGCCTCCCCTGCCTAGGCCCAGACCACGACGTCTCGGCCTGTTCTGCCTGTGCTTCCTTCAACCGACGCACTCTTAGACGTCGGGCGGAGTTTGCAGAGGAATTTTTTGGGGCTAGTTTTTCGTACAGTATGCCGTTGGAGACTCCGACTTCACATTTAACAAAGAAACAGAAGGACAAGGACCGACGCACGCGGCCCGCGGTTTCGGCTGAAACCATGGCCAGGCCTACCGCGATTGTCTCTGTCTCGGCTGAAACCGAGTCCTTGGTACTTCCGACCCCCGAAACCGCTCAACCGACAACCTCGGCCCCGGAGGCCCCTGCTGAGTCGGTTATTGAATTTCCTTCAGAAACTGGTGTCTTGGAAACTTCTGACACCATTCCTCTAGACAAAACTACACCAGCACTTAGTGCAGCCAGGCCTCCTGCATCCATGTCCATAAAGGCATTCACCAGGCTAAAGCTGCTAAACACACAAAAGCTATGCCTCCCAAGGTTACTCCTCAGGGACCCACTACAAGTTCACAGATTCTAACCTTAGCAGAGGACCTTATTTCCTTAATTAGGGGCTCCCAACCACATCCGGACAGGGGCTCTCAACCTCCTCTAGACAAAAGGCCCAGGGTTGGGCCCTCTGATCCCCACTCCTCAGAGGAGGCTTCTGATGGCTCTGCTCTCTCGGACTACCAGGAGGAGGCTTTTTCGGCCTACGAGAGCTCTGATGCAGAGGAATCTATCCCCTCGGCCTCCCCTCCTGAAGAACTATCCTTCGGGGAGAACCTTCACACTATGAGAGAGCATTTCAAATGGCAGGGCCAGGAATTCTCTGATTCCAGGAAAAGATTAAGAACTTTTCTGCATTTACCTCAGCATAGACATTTGGCTATTCCTCCTGTTTTGAATGTCATTGACGATGTGTACTCTGAGTCTAGCATAACCCCTGACACTCTTCCTCTGGCCCCTGTCAAGCCCGATAGGTACTACAGGGTCCCGGACGCGCATCATTTTCTTTACAAGGCCCACTCTGCTGATCCAGAAACTATTTCCCAGGACCCTAAAGGGGTTGCAGCTGCCACAACTAAAAATCCACTGCCCTCTGAAAGGGAGTCCAGGGCTTGAGAGAGATGGGGTAAAAAAGTGTATACTTCTGCTACTCTTTCTATGAGGGCATTAAATTGTCAATTTCATATGATACAGTACCAAGAGTATTTGTTAGATGAATTGCATAAGAAACTGTTTTCACCTGAACCCCTAGATCGCAAATCACTTCAGGATCTGGTACATAACTCCTAGCAGGTTAGCAACCATTTCTTGCAGTGTGGTTATGATGCATTGGAAGCTTCATGTAGGTCAGCTATGACAGGTGCAGTCATACGTAGGCATGCTTGGCTGAAGGAACAATCTCTGCCAGAACATGTTAAAGCTAAGCTTCTGGATGCTCCACTGGAAAAGCAAAAGTTATTTGGCTCCACTGCTCAGGAGGTCTTACAGAAATTTGAGGAAAAGGCAAAATCTGTACAAACAGTCAAAGATTTTCTACATGTCCAACCACCAAGATTCAGCAGAAATTGGCCTACCAAGAATTGGTCCTTTCCGGACACAGAAAGATTTCAAAGAGGCAAGAGCAGGCGTGCCAGAGGTAGAGGGCAAGCTAGAGGTTCCTACAGAGGACGGCAATGGCAGCCTCCCAACCAGAGAGGTAGTGCAGGACCTACAACAGCTGCACAAGGACAGACTCAATGACTTTGCTTTGACTCCGCCAACCAGGGCTCAATTAAAATCACCTTAGGGCGGAAAGCTTTCTTTATTCTCAGTAAATTCGCACAGTATTACAAGAGACAAATGGACACTGCAAATAATAGACAAAGGATACAGGTTCCATTTTCACACATTGCCAAAAAGAAAAGGCATGCCAGACCTGCCACCAAATCAAAGGGCAGAGGCTTTGAAACAAATCTCCTACTTAATGCAAATGAAAGCTATAGAAAAGGTTCCTCTTTCAGAACAAGGCCAAGGATTTTATTCCAGACTATTCCTTGTTCCAAGAAAAGAAAATCAATGGAGGCCTATTCTCGACTTGTCCGCACTGAATACTTATCTCATTGTGCCAAAATTCAAAATGCTGACTCTACAGCAACTCCTTCCCATGCTGGGCAAGGGGTCTTGGCTGGTGACTCTAGACCTCAAGGAGGCATACCTGCATGTCCCTATCAGACAAAGTTGCAGAAGACACCTCAGATTTCTTGCAGGTTCAGAGCATTAACTGCGCCCAGAGTATTCACGAAATGCCTGGCATCAGTAATTGCACACTGCAGACTTCAGGGGATTCAAATATACCCATATCTGGATGACTGCCTTATGCAAGCTGACAGCCAACAAACTTTGGTAAAGGACTTGAATTATGCCATCCACCTACTGCAGGCCTTGGGATATACAGTCACCATTCACAAATCAAGACTTGTTCCATCCCAAAGAATAACTTTTCTGGGTGCGGAACTAGACACAACCACCCAAATGGCTTTTCTCACAGAAGGAAAACAAAGACAACTACCGGATTACTTCAAGAATCTGACAAGACAAACTCAGCTGACTGCAAGGAAAATCCTGCAGGCCCTGGGTTACATGGCATCTTGCATTCTGCTGATTCCACAAGCAAGGCTGCATATGAGGAAACTACAATGGTACCTAAGGAATTTATGGGCTCAGCACAGTCACAGCTTAGAAACTTTGATCCCACTCATTCCATGCCTCCAAAAGGAATTTCTGTGGTGGGCTCAAGCAAGACAGTCAAACAGGGGTCTGCCCTTCAGCAAACCAATAGCCAGCCAAACCATTACAACCGACGCTTCAGACCACGGTTGGGGAGCACACATGGAGGGCAGATGTATTCAAGGACTATGGTCACAAAAGGAGCTACGCATGCACATAAACCAAAAGGAAATGCTGGCAGTGATACATGCAATCGAGGCCTTCAAACTCTTTCTGCATCAAGGCCACCTGCTAATAAGGACAGACAACACCACAGTTATGTGGTACATAAACAAGCAAGGAGGCACCCATTTCTACCCTCTTTGCAGACTGGCAATGAATCTATGGGAACTTTCCTTGAAACTCAGTATAGAGCTGCAATCCCAGTTTGTGCCAGGAAAAGACAATATACTGGCGGACAGCTTAAGCAGAAATATCATGGATGCACACGAATGGATGCTGCACCCAGACATCTTCCTACAGATAACACAATCATGGGGAAGGCCGGACATAGATCTTTTTGCCTCCCCCCACAATCATCAGCTGAAGAAATTCTGCTCAAGGACATACCACCCACAAGCATGGAAAGTGGACGCTCTCTCTTTCAGCTGGAGAACTCTAGCAGTGTATGCATTTCCACCTCTTCCATTAATGACCAAGGTCTTACTGAAGATCAGGACAGAGCAGCCAAAAGTGATTCTGATAGCTCCGGACTGGCCAAGACAGCACTGGTACCCACTGTTAAAGAGCATGTCACGTATGACACCATGGCCTCTTCCTCAATGGCCACTTCTCCTGACACAGCACAATTACAAAACTCTGCATTCCAACCTGAAAACCTTGAAACTAACAGCCTGGAAAATACCTTGACTCCTCCTCAGGATAAGCTTTCCAAGAGAGTGAAGGATATCATCATGGAAGCTCACGCCTTCCACAAGAAAGGCATATTCAGCAAAATGGAAAAGATTTCACACTTGGAGCACCACAAAGGGCCTAGATGCAACAGTGATGAACATGGCACATATCCTGGAATACTTGGCAGAAATGCTCCACAATGGCCTGTCTTACTCTTCCATTAAAATTCATGCTTCAGCAATTTCAGCAGAGTACAATACTGATCCACCTGTCTTTTCTCATCCTCTCCTAAGACAGTTTCTAAGAGGAATTAAAAACATCAATCCTCCAAGGAAACCTCCAGTGCCTACTTGGGACCTTAACTTCGTGTTGGAAAAACTAACTCTGCCTCCCTTTGAGCCAGCAGCATCTGCAGAACTAAAGTTCCTGTCTTGGAAGACTGCCTTCCTTCTGGCCATAACCTCAGCAAGAAATTCTGCTCAAGGACATACCACCCACAAGCATGGAAAGTGGACGCTCTCTCTTTCAGCTGGAGAACTCTAACAGTGTGTGCATTTCCACCTCTTCCATTAATGACCAAGGTCTTACTGAAGATCAGGACAGAGCAGCCAAAAGTGATTCTGATAGCTCCGGACTCAAATGATAAACCTACCGCCCTAGAAAACAAAAATGGAGAAAAACTAAGGGTAATACTGCTCATTGCCAGAAGTCTAAACCTCAAGATGCACTCCCTCGAAGCCCTCCTCGGTATGGAGAACATCGATGTCTGTGCTGTGACTGAAACCTGGTTCAAGGCTCCTGAGAGCACCCCAGCACTATCAGGTTATACCTCATATCATGCGTTCCGGCCCCAAAATCCGGACCGAACCACAAAAGGAGGGGGAGTATCCATATTCATAAAGGATACCCACACCTCCAGGTTAGTGGCGATGCACGAAGCATCGGAGACCATCCAGGTGCAATTAACCATAGGTAAAACTGCCCTACAGTTTGTAACATGCTACAGACCACATTCTCAAACTCAGGAAACCCACACAGCCTTCCTGAAGACACTGGAGAGTATGAATGTCTCTCCAAACACCATCATATTGGGTGACTTCAACTACCCAAACATAGACTGGGAACATTACTCAAGCCCCAACACCCTAGCCCAAAGGTTCCTTGAGTTCATAAACTCAAATGCTATGGAACAACTAGTCACCATTCCCACAAGAGGAGAAAATATACTAGACCTGATCATCACAAACATGGGGACAAAATGCTCCACACGGAAGTATATCCCTCATTGGTGGGATCAGACCATAAATTAATCTCACTGGAGATCCACATCCCGCCCCACCCCCAGCAAAAAGACCACAGTGAAGAATTTCTCAAAAGCAAACTTCACACTTCTTAAGACTGGAGTGGTATCCTTCAAGGCCCCCGAGCCAGTGGAAACCACAACCCACTCTGCTGAAACCCTTACAAATGCCTTCTACGAGCACCTCCAGGAATGTATGGATCAAGCAATCCCTAATAAAATCAAGACCCTTTCCACCAAAGGCAGGCCCGGTCTGGTGGACTCCAGCCATAAACAAACTCTACAACAAGAGGAGAAAGCTACTACATGACAGAGCAAAATCCCTAAATGGGAAGGCATCTCTGATCAATACTAGCAAAAAACTGCGATCACTCATAAAATCATCCAAGGCCAGCTTTGAGAGAAAAATCGCTAATGACACAAAAGACAATCATAAAGCCTTCTTTAGCTATGTTAGAAACCTGGGTGGAAACTCCCAGATATGCTCAGAATTAGTCCAAAATGATAAAAAAATCACTGAACCCACAGACATTGCCAACATACTGGCAGACAGGTTCAGTGCAAATTTCTCCCCCCACCCCCAAAAGGAGAAATATCTATCCCACCAGAGTTTAGCCTCCCAAACATCTCAGATGCCCAGGTGAGAGCTGCTCTCTCTAAAGCAAAAAACACAGCATCAATGGGACCGGACAGTGTCCCCGGCTGTGTGCTACACAAACTCAATGAGTAACTAAACCCACACATAAGGCTGCTGTTTAATCTTAGCCTTACTACAGGATACGTACCCAAAGAATGGCGTACGGCAACTGTGGTCCCACTCCACAAAGGCAGTGCTTCTACGGACCCTGGAAATTACCGCCCCATAAGCTTGACGAGCCTTGCCTGCAAAGCTATGGAGAGGATCATAATGGAACTCATAAATAAAGACATTGGGGACCTACAGACACTGGATCCTACCCAATTTGGCTTTGTCAAGGGCAGATCCTGCCTCTTGAACTTGGTCAACTTTTTCGAAACAGTCACTAAGGCCATTGATGAGGGTAAGGCAGTTCACACAGCCTACCTTGACCTAGCAAAAGCGTTCGACACAATACCCCACTCGGGCATCATAGAAAAGCTCACCAGCTTAGATGTAAACCCATATGTCACAAGATGGGTTGCAAACTGGCTCAAGGACAGAACACACAGGGTTAGAGTTGCTGATGCCATGTCAGACTCTAAGCCGGAAACGAGCGGTGTCCCACAGGGCTCAGTTCTAGGCCCCCTCTTGTTCGGCATTTATTTTTCTGAAGTGCAGGCAAACATAGGGGGGATTGTGGCTGACAAAATTTGCAGATGACTGCAAACTGGGCACCATAATTGACACTCCATCAGACACAGACATCCTCCAGAAAGGTCTCATAGAAATGGATAACTGGTGCCAGAGCCATGGCCTTAAGCTAAATGCCAAAAAATGTATAGTCATACCCTTTGGGAAAAACAAGGTAACCCCTAATTACCACATAGGTGGTAATCCATTAAACACGGAAGAAGTTATCAGGGACCTGGGGACCCAAGTTGACAGTAACCTCTCTTTTGACACTCACATTGCCAAAGTGGTTAGGAAGACCTTCTACATTGCCCACCTGATCGTGAAGGGATTCACATCCAGATCAGGAGAGGTCATTGTACCCCTGTACTCTTCACTTATCAGACCAATGATTGAGCACAACACCCCATTCGGAATGCACCTTACCCGACACCTGCAGCAGTTGGAAAGACCCCAAAAGTTCCTCACCAAAAGGATAAAGGGGCTCAAACATATGTCATACGATGCCCGACTGAAGAAACTCCAGCTCTATTCAGTCGCATACCGTCTGCTCAGAGGTGATCTATGCCTGACATACAAGGCCATGTCCAACCCGGAATTAATGGACATGCTCCACCTCAAAAAATCCAAATCCACCAGAGCCACGAGAGCAAGAGACTTAAACCTCAACACTGATATAAATAGGACGTGCTGGAGGGACAGATTCATCACCCAGAGACTCCCTACACTATGGAACAGAATCCCAGTCCATGTGAGGCAGAGCCCCTCACTGACTCTGTTCAAGAGAAATCTTGACGAGTGGATGGGAGATCGTAGGTTTACCCTGGGAATCCTCTCTGTATCACTGCTGGACAGAGGCACAGCAAACTAATGGGTATAGTATTCTCATCCTAAGGGGTGGTGAAAGCCACACACACTCTGGCTAGGCTTATAAATGCCCTAGGGCAGATAGCCTAGTATGAACCTATGAACCTATAAGAAGAGTATCTGAGTTACAGGCCCTCATGGCAGTACAGCCATTTCGTATTTTTCATCAAGACAGAGTCTCATTGAGAACCAATCCTTCATTTATGCCAAAGGTGGTATCCAGGGTCTCATTAAACCAAGCTATTCACCTGCCTGGCTTCTTTCCAAATCCACAAAACAAAGGATAGAAACTTCTGCACACCCTGGACATACACAGACAGTTGTGCTACTACTTGGACAGAACTAAAAGCTACAGAAAACTGACCAGTTGTTGGTAGCATATGCTGCTGGTGCACAAGGAAAAGCAGTTTCCAAACAGACAATTTCAAAATGGATAGGGAATTGCATTCGTTCTTGTTATTCCTTTCATGGAAAAGCTGTGCCAGCTAACATTAGACCTCATTCCACCAGAGCCACAGCCACTTCCACAGCTTTCTTAAGAGGGGTGGCTACCAAGGACATTTTAGAAGCTGCTACATGGAGCTCCGTGCATACATTTTCCAAGCATTACAATTTGCCTTTATATTCCAAATCCAGAGCAGGCTTTGCTACGGCAGTCCTGCAGGGCATTTTAGCTACACCATCCTTTACATAGATCCTCCACCCCCAGATTGGCTATGGTATTCTACCTATATGTGATGACTGCAGATGCATCCTTGAAGGACATAGTACAGTTTTGTACCTACCATAAATGTAGATGTCCGATAGGTATGCATCTGCAGTCAGGTTTACCCTCCCTCCTTCCCCTCTTTGGTATTTATTGGGTACTTTTCCCTCTCATAGCTAGCTGCGGTTATCTATTATGGTGTATTTGTTTTATATATAGATGTATATGTATATTTCTGGGCATGTTTGGAATTTATTGCATTTCTCCAAATTTAGCCTTCCTTTGAGGGCACCCTGGCATCTGGGGCAAGAAACGCTGAGGAAAATGGCGTTGGCTGACACTTTTATACCCCAGGCGCTCTGACGTCGGGGAATGGGCGACATCAGCCGACGCCGGACCCAGACTGGAATCCAGCCGACCGAAGGGCTGCCTGAGGCAGGACAACCCATATGTGATGACTGCAGATGCATACCTATCGGACATCTACATTTATGGTAGGTACAAAACTGTACTTTTTTGGTCGCCATTACTTCTGCCAGACGTATTTCTGAGCCTCAAGCTTTATGTATCGAGTCCATACTTGATTTTTCATAGAGATAGAGTGTCTCTGAGAACTAATCCATCATTTCTCTGAAATGTTCATTAATCAAGCCATTGAATTGCCAGTTTTCTTTCCCAATCATTCAAAAAGAGGAGAGTACTGCCTACATACCCTAGATATCCACAGGCAAATCCGTTTTTACTTGCAGGACTAGGTCCTTTCGTAAATCTGATTAGTTATTTTTGGCTTTTTCTGGACCTAGATAAGGATCTGCTGTTGCTAAGGTCACATTAGCTAGTTGGTTGAAGGACTGTATGACCTTCATTTATACACAACACAATATCTTGTTGCCTACTACCATGAAAGCTCATTCAACAAGGTCGGTGGCAACTTCTGCTGCTTTCCATGCCAGAGCTTCTTTACATGACATCTGTGCAGCTGCAACTTGGGCTACGCCTCATACCTTCATCGAACGTTACAAATTGGATTTGGCCTCCAGGGGAAGAGCATCTTTCGGTTCTATGGTGCTCAGGAATGTCCTTCATTGAGAGCCTCCTAGGAATAGAGGTAGCTGGGGACTCTTGTCCCATGCGTAAGGAATGAACGAGGAGTAACAATATCAGATAAAGAAGTTATGTCTTATCATAACGTTCCATCTGTATTGTTGATCCTTGTTCAGTCATTACGACCCTCTCTCCTTCCCCCTCCTAGGTTTCTAGTGGATCTCCCCATCCCGGTTCTCTTAGGTTATTTGACCAGAAGTAGCCTCTACCACCTTTGACTTGCAAACTCAATCTGAGGTAACAGGGAGATGGGGATTGTGGGTAAGAGTTTAGCTCTAGAGTTTGAAGCTGACGCGAGCTTGAAAAATGGCCGGCTCCCATGTGTAATGACTGAACGAGGATCAACAATACAGATGGAACGTTATGGTAAGTCATAACTTCTTTGTCTTTTTTATTTATAGGTTTCCTTTATAGTTTTTTTATAGGTCTAATCTAATGTTTATAATGTTTTTAGGTGTTTGTTATAAGTAAATACTACGGGTATTATATGCCTGTGAATTTAGTTGTGTGTGTGTGCATCTTTTAAAGTTACTTGATGTTTGAAAATGTGCTAATTGAGTTAGTAGTTAAAACAGCTGGGACTAAGAGGTTGGATCTTGCCTGAGGGAGCAGATTTTTTTTCCGTGAAAGATGCTTTGAATGTATTGGTGACATTAAACCTTCTTGCACCGTTGTTTTGGCTTTGGTGTGAATTTTTGTTCCTGTGGAGTTGTCACCTTTCAAACAAATGGTCATATCTCTGCAACCATAGGGGGTTATAAAACAAGTATTAATGGTAAACCCTTCTGTGTAAACTATTTTTATAGTGGTAGTATTCTTTAGTTTCTAGGTCTTAAACTGAATTTTGTAAGTCACAATAAACACAGTAACTTATGTTTGTAATATTTTGTAAACAACTTACAATATCTCAGCAACTACTCAGGTTACACACAGATTGTCAGCAGTGTTTTATTCATCTAGCTGAGAGCTTTCATACGAGGCTAAGAAGTTCTGTCTGCAACTTGGTTGTTGATATTTAGAAAAATATGAAAATTATTTCTATATAAATTAATATCATAAAAACAACAGTAAACATCTCTTTACCTGCACTAGACAGAGGTCAAATATTAATGCACTTGAGTTTGCCATTGTGTAAGCTTTAAGATGCCACCTTTTAAAACCTTGTACATAGCGTGGTTTTGGAATTATTGATACAAATATGAATAAACAATGTTTGAAAACCAGAGGCATCAGTAGGAGTTAACTGCAGATGCACCTGTAGGCGTCACTCGGATGCAATGAGTTAAGCGATTTCCTTCCTTCATCTGCTTCTGAGGCTCACCCCCCCCCCCCAAGCTTTGTTATCTTCTAAGGAGGCTAAGAAGAGATATCTTTCTGGTTCCCCAAGAAATCCTTTGTAGCTGAAATGTAAGGCATAGAAAACTTCGGCTCCGATCTCCATGTATCTGAAGAAAACTACCTCCTTATCAGATCCACAGTCCTTGTCTGATCTGATGGAGGTAATTACATTGTCAGCATCTTCTTCCACTGCTCCGGCATTGGATCCTTGGGCTGTGGATTCAAGAGCTCAGAGCAAGTCCCCAAGCTGTATAGGAAAATCTCCTTCACCTGCCATCTCTTCTAAGTCTAAACATTCCAGACCTCCCTTGTTGGCTTCTTCCAGATCCTTTAGAAGCTGGTGCACGGCAGACATCCAGAAGATAAGTTCCTCAACACCCAGATCCAGATGGGGGTAGTGTCTGCTCCATTCCCTATCTGATCAGTAAGCTATCTGGCCCATACTATTAGAGCTCCTCCTCCTCTGATCCAGATCTCTGCTTTGGAGTTACAGGTGTCTGGACACCCAAGAGTGTTGGCTTCGTTGCTGGGGAAGCTTCCTTCCTTGACTCCGATGATGCCTCTGATCAGCCCTGTTCCTATCCCTTCAGATCAGAGTGGATTTTGGAATCGAGGTATCTGTGCCAGGAATGGGGTTGGCTCCATCCCTTTCTCTGGGTGCTTCGGTCCTCGACAGCTGATTTCCCTCTGGAAGCCATTAATATGGGGCGAGTACTAGCCATTTTCCCTTTGATACCTCTGTTCCGAGGGAGGCAGAGACGACTTTGCTGGGTCTATCGGCTTTCCAGGTAGTGGAAAGGGTATTTTACCATAGTGGAGAACCATCATCTCGCATCTTGCAGCCTACCCTGGTATCTCCTTTGGGTTATGGTCTTGAGCCTGTTAATCCTGTCCCAAGTCAGCCCAACGAGCAGCCTCCAGGATCCTCCAGCCCAGGAAGGATCCCCTTTATCTGATACCCCCCCCCTCAGTACCCCACGGAGGAAGCCCCCCCTAGCAGAAAACTTGCTGAAGGAGGCACATCGACTCCCTGATGTCATGAACTGAAGGCACTAAATTTGAGGGAGAAGGATCCACTTGATCTCCCCACCTGATGGTTTCTCATTCGGAGACATTGTAGAGATTCAGAGGCAGAAAGGTGGTTGGTCTGTCCTGACTCCTCCTCCTGAGGAGTCAGTGTGTTCTTGGAGGCCTTCGTGGTGGGGCCATCTACTTCCTTGGTCACTCTGCTACCGGACAAGGTTGTTGATATGGTTTCCCACCAGGCATTAAGAAACCAGATACAGGCGAGCCCATTCCTAAATGCCCGGATAGGTTTCTGGTCCCACCATCTGACAAGAAACACTGGAGTAAGGGCTCTGTAGTTGATGCCATTGTGGTGGAGACAGCCTCTAAGAACGAACTGGCGGAGGAGAATGCTAGTGTACATCTGCCTAACAAGAGTCTAGAGTGTTGGACAGGGTCGGAAAGTGCATTTATGGCTGCTTTTGCTCTGCGGTCGTTAAATTATCTAACTCATTTTACCTGGCTTCAGTGTAAGCTGATCAAGGAGCTTCTCATCCTCTCTCACTGAGTCCATGCCTGCAGAGGAACTTAAACTTTCTCCCAAGCTGGCCACTCTCATTGCTAACTCCTCGATGAGGTTAATCTTTCATACAGAGGAAGATACCTCACGGGCTGCTGGTTCAGGCCTATCCATAAGGAGATAGTCTCATCCAGGCCTATGTGATTTTGCTTAACCTTTTAAAGCGTCCTTTATTAATGCCATTTTTGATTGCTCATCTCTGTTTGGCCCTTCTGTTAGAGATGCATTCACCTGGAGCAAAAAAGATGGGAAGACCCTCTCTGCAGTGGGAATCAAATTTTCTATGCCTCAGAGGTGTTTTTCAAGGAACCAGTGTGGAGGCAAGAAAATGTGGTTCCGCAAATCCTAAGGGACATTCCAGGACCTGAGCAAGTAAATGTCCTCCAGAGGCAGAGGAGGAGAAGGTTTTAATGGTTGACTTCACCTTAGAGGCAGAGGGTGGTCTGCAGAACCAGGGTTTCAGAGAAACAATTCCTGACCAGTCCTATCGGCGCTCCTGAAGCACTGCCTGACTATCCCATGTATGGAAGCAGTCGGAGGTTGACTTTTGTTGTACCTAGAAGCCTGGACACACTTGACAAATTATTCATGGGTGCTAAACGTAATATCCAGAGGCTGCTACATTCCTTTTTTCCTTTCTCCCCCAAACAACAGCAAAAAAGCTCCCTAATGTGCCATCCAGTCAGAGGGAGCAGGCAGACCAAGAAATTCAAACTTTGCTGCAAAAAGAGTCATCCAAGAGGTCCAAACCGGACAGAGAGAATTCGGAACCTACTCCCGCATCTTTTTGGTGCTGAAAGACAAGGGACCTAAGATCCATACTGGATCTAAGCAATTTGAATCTTTAAGTAGTCAAGGTTCTGAATGATTATGGTTCAGTCTATTCTGCCCCTATTGCACAAGGACAGTTGGATATGCTCAGTAGATCGCAAGAATGTGTACTATCATATCAAAATAGATAGGTGCTCCAGGAGATATCTGCGCTTTCGGGTTGGAGCCAGTCACATTCAGTTTAGAGCACTGCCCTTTGGGCACACCACAGTCCCCCCCCCCCACATCTCCCCCCGGGTGCAAATGCATGGCAGTTGTAGCAGCTCACATGAAACTCAAAGGATTCTGGCTGTTTCTATACTGAGATGTTTGGCTTCTCACCACCCCCATGAGGCATCAACTTCTCCAAGCCAGATATTCTGATTCAAATCTCTCATTCCCTGGGCATCACCATAAGTTTTAGACAATTCCAGTCTGACTCCTGTGCAGAAGCTAGAATTCATAGGAACATAGTTAGACATGAGGTATCAATTAGCTTCTCTCCCCCTTCACCTCATTATGGCGTTGAGGAATCAAGTCCAGGAACAGTTATCCCACTCATCCACTCTTGCACATCTAGTCTTACAAGCTTTTGGGTAGATATCGGCAGCCATCTTGTTAGTTCCTCTGACAAGATTCTTTATGTGAATCCTACAACAATGGGCATTAGTAGAACGGTGGTCTATACTCTTTCAACTTTGTTCCCATCAAACTGACACCAATCTGCAAACATCATATCCGTTGGTGGATTCAGACAACCTCTTTTTAGGCAGCGCCTTCTCTATTCTCCCTCCAGTATCCACAGTGAACACACTCTTCCCAGTCGGTGTGTGTGTGGGGGCATTACAAGGGAAAGATGGTCCAAGGCATGTGGTCCCCTCTGGAGACAAGGATGCATATCAATGTCCTTGAGATGAGAACGGTTCTAACGTTGCAGGCCTTTCAAGACGCTCTCCCTCTGGGGACCATTGCAGTTCATATGACAACTTGTTTGTAGTCTTATACATCATCAAAAAAGGAGGAACCTGTTCATACCCTTTGTGCTGAGAGGCCATGAAGGTGCAGGAATGGGGCAATATCTTCGGCACGCCTTATGGATGCAACTCGCATTCCGGAAAAAAACATCAAGCTAGTAGACAGACTCACTAGATTTGTCCTGTTTCAGCATGAGTGGTCCCTCAGTCAGTCAATGGCGAACATGATCTTCAACTGTTGGGGTCAGCCTTTCTGTGACCTTTTTGCCTCTCCCCTCAAGAATTGCAGCAAGTTTTTTGCTGTGATCTCCTTTCCAGGGGAGTCCCCGAGGGACGCTCTGATACGCAATTGGACCCTGGGTCTCCTTTATGCCTATCCCCCCTCTTCCGCAGATCCCAAACTTTCTTCAGTAGGCAAGCAGGCTGAAGAGCTCAGTCATTCTCATTGCCCCCTTCTGGCCTTGACAGATATGATTCTCCTTCCTCTGGTCTCATCTAAAATATCCTCCATGGATACTGGAGCCAAGACAGGACCTCTTCTCTCACCCATCCAGATTGTAGCACCCAGTCTTCATGCTGTCAAGCTGACCACATGGTTTCTCCATTTTCAATCCTAGTAAGACAGTCAAGGCTTGCTTCCCTGGTCCATAACATCATCTTAGCCAAAAGGTTTCAACAGTAAATGGAAAAGGTTTGTTGTTTGGGCTGCAAGTAAAAATATTGATTCCTTCTCGACACCAGTCTCTGATATTTTGCTTTTTCATAGTACCCTGTTTAAGGAAGGAGCAGGTTTCTCTTATCAAGCTTCAACTAGCTGCAATTTCAAATTTTCATACAACTAGCCAGTCTCGCTCCTTGTCTACTTTTACAGTATGCAAAGTGTTTATGAAAGATCTCTTCTCGCTGAGACCTCCTACTAAAGACCTTTCTCCACCGTCATGCTGCAGAGTTAGAAATAGGGGAGTTCTAAATGAAAGACCAGCACTGGTAGAGTTTTTAGTAGAATCTAGAACAGAAGTTGCCATTAAAGAAGGTATAATTAGTAGAGAATATAAAATATTGCATGATAACTATAAGAATCAATCAGTGGAGGTTAGAAAAGATTGGGAAGCGAAACTGGATAAACAATTCACAAAGAAACAATGGGAGGATATATGTATATCTGCCAAATATGCAGCAAAATCTGGGAAATTTAGGATTCTTGCCTGGAAATGTTTGCATAGATATTTCTATATCCTAAGAAG
Organism: Protopterus annectens; assembly: GCF_019279795.1. Taxonomy (NCBI): domain Eukaryota; kingdom Metazoa; phylum Chordata; order Ceratodontiformes; family Protopteridae; genus Protopterus; species Protopterus annectens. Next base: position 1,641,941,355 of record NC_056741.1, on the reverse strand, counting down.
ACTTGAGGGAATTTTTCCTCGGACAGATAGCAAATGTTGGAGGTATGACGGAAAGAAAGATGTAATTGGGAACACGTTTTCTGAGAGTGCAGTGAATTCATGGACTTTAATGATTCCTAGCGGGATGCACTGTCTGAGATGCTGGGTGGACAGATTGGTCTGACGAGGGAGGCAATTTTTCTGTACTATAGTACAGAATCGGAATTGCCTTGGCATGGTAAGGCCTTGTTGTGTCTAATGGTAGCTGCCAAAAAAGCAATTACTAGAAAATGGAAATCAAAATCTAAACCAACTATACTAGAAGTAGTGAATATAGTAATAGAGATAAAACAACTGTAAGTAAACTCTTTAGAAATGGGTAGTAGCAAAATGCATAGGAAAAAATAGGCAAGGTGGGAACAGTACATACAAGGGAGGAACAAGGTTTAAAAGGTGGCAGGATTTAAATGAGCTATGTAATGTTTGACTGAAAATGATTGGGTAGGTAAGTGATGTATACTACTGCTGCAACTAGGATTGTGTTGGTGTGGAGTGGATTGTTTTGATTTAAGTAAATGTAGGATTGCTTATGTAGTAACTGATGGTTTCATAGAGACATTTCTTGTTTTAAAAATAAAAAAGCAAAAACTGAATAACTTATGTAATGTTGCTTAATTTACATGAATTATAGCAACATATGTGAAGTATGTTGTTTGTTAATTATAGTGTGATTGCTTTTATATGAAAGTAAATTTGCCTATGTCACAAGTGATAATTCAATAAAAGTGCTGGGAGGGGGGGTGGACTTTTGAGCCAGCAGCCAGTTGACATGAATTTTTTCTCATGGAAGACTATCTTTTTAGTAGCCATTACTTCAGCGAAAATAATTTGAGTTAAAGGTGCTGTCTTCCAAATATCCGTAAATAATCTTTGATAAAGACAGAGTTTCACTATGTACCAATCCCTCCTTTGACTAAAGTAGACAGAGAAAGCAGTATTAACTCATCTATTCAGTTACCATTATTTTTTCCCAATTTTTCCAACAGAGTACATTCTGCATCTCACTGATGATCATAGGCAACTGTGTTTTTATATGCATAGAACAAAACAGCACAGGAAGTCAGACCAATTGTTTATAGCCTTTTCTGCTAACAAATTAGGTGGAGCAGTATCAAAAATCACACTGGCAAAATGGATCAAAGACTGTATCACCTTCATTTATTCTCAGAGAGGCTTAGAATTACCTCACCCTCCAAGAGTCCATTCTACTAGATCTATGGCTGCTACTTCTACTTTTTCATGCATGCTTTCCATTGATGATATTTGTGCTGCAGCCACCTGTTTAAACGATTATACCTATGTTGCGCACTATAAATTGGATATTGTATCTAGAAGCAGGGCTTCCTTTGGCTCAGTGGTACTACAGCACATCCTTTCATGAGGATCACCCAGGAATCGCATAGCTGGGAACTCTGACCCAATCGTGAGGAAGAATGAAGAGGACATCATCAGATCCGAAAGTTATGTCTTGCCATAACTTTGCATCTATGTTATTCATCTTAATTCTTCCTCACTTTCTCACCCAACCATCTGCCCTAACAATTCTTCTAGAGAATCTAAGGACGATTGGGGATGCTAACGTCCCAAGTCTGAGCCTCCCTTACCTTTTTCTCTATCCTGTCCTTGTTATCTAATGGATGGTGAATCGGCAAACTCAATCTGAGGTTCTGGGGTTGGTGTATTACTTTATGGGTAAAGGGAGGATTTCGAGAGTTGTATCCAAGACTGGCAAATTTGGTCGAGCTGGATCCGAGACCCAATCATGAGGTAGAATGAAGATGGACAACACAGATGCCAAGTTATGGTAAGACACAACTTTTCTATTTCAGTGGTAAAGCCATACACGTTCTTATAGGATCATGGTGTAGGAGGTGGGACAAGCTGTGTATTGAATTTAATCCACCTATTAACCAGCTATACCTTAATCCAGATGAATTGCCAGTTGTTTTACCTTTCTCTCCAGAAGGTAATTCGGCCTTTGATACAGATGAGACTGCACAATTTAACCAGGGAACTGGCTGCTTGTAGTGAATGTTTCAAGAATATGGCCTTGACGGACATTGTGTAGTACAGTGGTTACTTTGGATCTGCATTTCGGGAGAAAAGCATTATACATGTCCTGTCTTCCTTGCATCTTGCCTTGATGTTTGCATGCTTGCATTGTTTTGCTGATTCTGTTGTCTGTAGAGTTTGAGAAAGTAACTGGAATTCTTTCGAAGTGTTCCATCCACCTGCAGAAGCCCTTTGCCAAGCACTCATCTTGTCCATTGTTTGGAAAGGTCCTTTTAAAGTGAGTGCTTAAGTCCTTCCTATTCCATTATCTGGAATACTTCAGCTGCTAGGTAATGGCAGTAAGACATTCTTTATGCAACCTACAGATCTTATTTAGTTACGCTAAAGATGAGGTTAAAAATGTGGGCTTAGTTTCCTCAGCCCTGGAATATTATGTTTATTTCTGCAAGTGTATCTGTAAACCTTGTAAATGGAAGATTTTAAGAAGGCATGAGAGGGAGTAAGAATGGTGAAAGCAAGGGTAACGCACAATACAGAGGGCCACTTTGACAATGACCTGAAATTGTGAGTGATGCACAGATGTTACATATTGTCCTATTACTGAGTCTTGTGGTTATGCAGTCAGTTTAGTATGCTTGTTTGGATGATTGGTTAATATATCTACTTTGTCCTGGTGGTCATTTTTTAACCATATTTTTTCTTTTTTTCCCCCCAGAGTGTTTGGTCAGTGCTTAAGGAGAACAACTTGTCCCAGAATGCACTTGTTGCCATTCTTCACCATTTTGTAGTGCTGGTTCGCAAGAAAAAGGCCACACTTATGCAACGAGAATATGCCCTTCATGCAGCTGGACTTTACTTTCTGCTTCTTGAGATTCCAGGTAAGATGCACTAATTTGACACTTAGGAATTTATAGGATGGTTTTAAGTCTGTTGTGAGTTGCAACCCCACCCCCACACCGAGGAAAATTATATAAATCTTGATTTAAGAAAGCTGAATGGCAAAGGTGTATCAGTGCTGACAGATGTGCATGTGAGGTTTCAGGCCAGAAGAACTGGCAATTGAGTACTGAAGTTTGCAAAGGGAGGTGGTGGTGGCTGTACCCCAATGATTTTTACATCCACCATACAGAGAAATTCCATTTTTATTACCCCCCCCCCCAACACACACCTACTGTGTGGTCTTATCTTCTTTAAGATTAATTAATTACCCAAAGATTTGTAAGTATTTGCTTTGTATGACTTCACACATCTTGTGGCCAAGTGGCCAACTTGAAATGTTACAGAAATGCAAATTTCATATTAAGATGCCATCTGTCTTTAATATGTTTTAGGGTCCATGAGTCCATTAAACTACACATTCTAGCTCCTGCATAGCTTTACAGGAGGATGTTACAGCCTTTTCCTACACCCAGAACCATTTTTAATGCATTTAACTTCCCCATCACAGGCTGGAGTTATGCAGTGGATCCAGGAAGAGTCCTTAAATGCACAGAGTGTATCTCTCCGTATGTGCACTCCCTTTATAGTGTGTACATGACATACTTCGGCTTCTGTTGGTAAGCTTGAGTCCTTGTATCTAAAAAGAGGAGCTGTCCAGATAGAAACATCTTGCATCCTTCAAGGTAGGCAGACTTTCTTGGATCATTCTGCCTCAAGCACCTGGGATTACTAGTGAAACTTAAGTTACTGTTAGTGTGAGTTAAAACCTGTGTGCTACTAGAAATCTTATTTTTTTTTTAAGAATTGAAACCGTAGCTGTCCTCCTCCATGATTTAAAGGCTGTTCCAGTATTATCTTGCATCCAGTTTATTCTTTGATATGCAACTTTTCTGGTTTGTGTAGTCCCCTGACCCTTTAATGTTGTTCTTTCACAGTATGCTAAGATTCTGCTTAACTGAACACTTATTTTTGCTTTACATATTAAAATTTGTAAAATGGTTATTTATAGTAAATACAGTAATTGTGTTTTCAAAAATGTTAGAATGGTGCATTCCAGATTATATTCCTGATATCCTAGTGTATTATGAACTCTTGGAGTGGGCTACCATAATAGTAGAGAGGGAATCCCCAACTGAGTTTGAGGGTATGGAACTAATAAAGTATAACTGGTGGGGAAGAAAGATGTGTGGGAAGTAGAATACTATACCATCAATGAAATATAGTAAGAGTGTAACACACGCACACGCACACGCACACGCACACGCACACGCACACGCACACGCACACATACACATATACATACACACATACACACATACACACATACACACACATACACACATACACACATACACACATACACACACACACATACACATACACATATACATACATACACATATACATACTGCATTTCCTCCCCTACTGCATGCTTAGGAAGTGGGGGTAAACATAATGTTTCTATTATTTATATATTGGCTTTTGTTTACCAGGATATCGTATGTGGGCACAAGGCCCCTTTTCAGCAGTGGTCCTGGGTTGAAAGGCTCCATACAAAATAATTGTAGTAAGTTTACGGAAGGTTACAGAAAGGAAAAGAGTAGAAATGTAGTACAAGCCAGTTTCAGCTAATGGTTTGAAGACAGACAAAAAGTGCATGTTACAGCAAAGAATGGGTACTGTTGAAAGTGAGCACATCCGTGTACTTTATCTTCTATTAGCATACGTGTGTAATATGCAGACTTAACATTTCTGGGATCCTGCATCATTGAGTACTTTAGGTGCCCTTGGAAATGGCAGAATGACAAAGACCCCTTATACCTGCTAACCTTATTGTCAAGCTTCCCCTGTTAGTATTTTTTTCTTACCCATGCTATTATCATACTCAGTTACTGCTTTTTCGATGTATATTTTTTATAATTATTTTTGTCCTCCTTTTTTTACTCATGCTACCCTGGTACTTCGCATTGTCCTTCCACACAGTGGGTCTGCTCAGCCTGATTTGCGGCCTGCTTCTCTCTCTCTCCTCCGGCCCCCATCTCTGGCCACTGATCCGTATGGTTTTACATTCATGCTGACGTAACTCCTGTCACTGTTTACATTGCCTGATTAAACATTTCTTCTAGGAAATTAACCCCAAAAGCATGTTTATGCTTTCAAACTAAACTTATTTGTAATTTTGTACCACATTAATGAGCACTCAAAATCTGTTGCAACTCTCCTTTCCATTCCATTATCACCCCCTTGCAATTCTGTTTTATTAAGTGCAAAATTGCTTACATATTTTTTCAAGTCTTGTATAATATTCTTCGTCGTGTTGCCGTTATACCTCATTTGTTATTCACAGTTACCCTAAAACTCTGTGCATATCCCAGTTTGTCGCTCCAAATCATTAAAGCATAACTGCATTGAATAAGATAGTGCTTGCATTTAATATTTTACCACCCCTCTCCGTGCTTTTTTTCTTACCGGAAGGCAGCACTTGCATAATAATAGTCATTTCTTCCTTTGGTTGTATTTTTCTGTGCGCATATTTTCCAGTTCTAATTACTTTAAAGTTTTCATATTCTCTTCCTTTTCAGTCATTTTAGGCATACCACCGCTTCTCCTATCTTTCCCACTTAAAAACTCTTCATATTCCAACATCCTTATTTATTTGTTATTTTAGTTCTTTTGTGTATACAACCAGTACTCCTTATAACTCCATCCCTCATCTCCACCCACACACTAAATGTTCCTGATCGCAACATGCATATTGAAAAAAAACAACCCTAACGTTTCTGTATTTCACTTTCTTCACACTGCGTTTCTTAACTAATCAGCACCTCTTAACTGTCTCTGTAACGTGTACTCCATTTAACCTGTCCTATCCTCTGTATTCCTTGAGGTACTATTCATCACTGTCTCTTAACACCTTACCCTAGCTTCCTAATCTCTCTCTTAAACATTCCTCAGTAAATTCTCACATATCCTCCTTTCATGGGATGCAGAGTTGTAACCGCTTCTTGAGACTTCAACATTTGAACCCCCCCCCCACCGAAGTTTATTTACAGTTTTTTTGAATCTTCCTGTTTTGCCAATTTTAGATTAAAAAATATATATATATTCTCAGCTTCCAATCTCATCCTCATATCTATAACACCTTCAGGCAACATTAGTTGGGGCATTTAAATATCTGTTTTAACACTTCTAGAGAACTATTTAGAAACACTTTGATTTAGTTATATATTTAGGGGTCTTGTGTGTGTCTACACAATGTTTGTCTGAATGTTTAAATCCAATTTCCTCTCCCATTCCCTTGTTAATTTATCAAGTAATCTCAGACAATTCTGTAGAACTCTGTCCCCTGCCAGTCTTTTTCAGACTAAATTCTGTGGTTCTTAGGTTCTCTACTAAATTTCACTGCATCAACATTTCTCCCTGAATTTCTCTGATCCTGTCTAGGCACTGTAAGAGTAAGACTGGTGACTTTAGTGCCCTGTAGCGACTGCAGTGAACTCCACTCAGTACAAGCTTCTCCCAGTCCATAAACCCCTACACCTGCTACTTTCTCCAGATCTCAATGCAGCCATTGAGACGATAACTTTTCCAGAGCATCTTGAGTGATTGGGAATATTATTGATAGGTTTTTGGTGCAGTTAAGTATATTTTTCCTTGATTGGTGATTTTTGGGAGTATATTTGGCTAGTAGTTAGTGATTATGTATTTCTTCATTGCTTTTCTGATTCCTTTGCTTTGATGTTTCTTCCCATGTTTTCTCTCATCATCCTACCTACTCTGTTATACCTTGGGTCTTTGGCTGACTTTGACTCATTCTGTTATTTTCCTTTCCTGGTGGCAATAACAGAATACGAGTCAAAGTCGGCCAAAGACCAAGGTACAACAGAGTAGGTAGGAGGATGAGAGAAAAGATGGGGAGAAACATCAAAGCAAAGGAATCAGAGGCAGTGAATATTTTCACGTAAACTGCTTTAATATTTTCAGAGCTTATATTGAGTTAATCGGCAGAAAGTGGGAAAAACCTGGTTTAAAAGCGAGTCCTGTGATCGCAAAATTCTTTGCAGGACTCTCATGACTTGTGATTCGTTTGCTTATGGGCTTTTCACTTATGTAGCGATTGTTCCATATGTAAGAATTTAAATTCCAGGACCCATGCTGAAAGCAGAAATAAGTTGGTTGTGAAAAGTATTTTTCCTGTAGACGCTGCATAGATGTCATTGCCCTTGGCACCTACATTGGAGAAAAGAAAAAAAAAAACTGTAGGCTGAGGATCAGCTTGTGTTGGAGAGGGTAGCTCAAGATAAGACCCCTAAAGTTTCTTCCCAGCTGTGTCCATTGAGACTCTGCTAGATTACTCCTCCTAAATTACGATCTCCCCATGGACAGGAGTCTTAGTCTTGCTCTAGGCTCCACCCGTAGAACAAGTTCAGGTGAATTTTCCTTGGAGAGAGAGCTTTAAAAATTGGTTGCTTCCAGGCCTTCTTTGGTTACTTCATGTAGGTCACTCAAATCTCTGCGAAGTCCAGCTCAGACTGATTTGACCATTTTGGTTTTTGTGGTAGCATAGGAGGTCCCGAAGGGCATGCAAGCCATTTACCCCCCTTCCCCCCAATGAGGATTCCAGTATGATGGATAGGCTGGGGAAGTGTGTGTATGCATCTAGTGTGTATGGTTGATTTTTAGTGGAAGATTGGCCAGAAAGCGTCTGAGAGTCTGAAACAGATGTCAGCCTGGGTGGCTTGATATTAACTGGAGCAACAGGTGGCCAAGATGAGTACCATTTCCTCCTTGTCCATGCATCTTCAACATAATGCGACAGATGGGACAGCCCTCTGGGTCTGGCTTGAATATGAGGAGATGAGCCTGGCTGTGGTCCAGATTTTGAGGACCACTTCAAAGTAGTCTTCGCCAGTGCCCCCTTTGGCAATACACTATTTGGGCAGCAAGTTAGAGTGACTGTCCGTCTGTGAGCAGGAGGTTAAAACACTCACTACTGTTTGAGTTAAAAATAAAAATCCACCAGATAGCTCAAAGGTGATCCACTCTCTCTCTCAAAAAAAAAAAAAAAACAAAACCGTGTGAGTTAAACTAGTCACCCATCACAATCTGAAATGAGGGAGAAACTTGTGGTTTTGTTCGAACAGATCTAGCATGGACATCACAGGATAGAGGCTCTCGGGGCAGAGAGGAAACTTTGTCTGGATGCTGCCCAAGAAGGTAGAGGTGGTTCCAGCAACCAGGTATCTAAGGGGTGTTTTTGAGGTTTTCGTACCTTTAACCTTTGAAGGTTTGCCCAACTATTCCTCTCTGGAGACAGTTTGTAGATATCTCTCTTTACACACTCGGGTGTGGATGGGAATTGGGATAAACTCTTGAGTAAGAAGAATGCTATCCAGAGACTACTTCATTCCCTTTTTGGCAAAACCCTCGATTCTGAATTACCGATCACCACATATGCCACCCACACAAAGGGGAAGCAGGTTTAGGAGGGTTTAACTTCTCCAAAAAATGGCAGCCCAGGAAGTTTCACCAGATCAGAGAGAATCTGGATTTTACTCCGGTTGTTTAGTGCCCAAGAAGACCAAGGACCTCAGGTTGATCCTCTTGAGTCTGCTCATTTGCTTTGTAAAGGATACTTTCTGGTTGGTTACTGTGCAATCCATGATGCTGTGCCTGTTTTAATTTCTCTAAGGCTTTTGGGCTTCTAAAACCATGATAGGAATGGGCTTCATTCCTAAGTCAGGGTACTGTTGGAGTTAATGAAATTAGCATTCTTTCAGTCTTTGACCTTAGCCAGGAGTGCTCCTGTCAGCAGCTGCAATATGCCCAGAATTGTTGCCCCCTGTAATTCATATGGAGTTACGTCTGTTGGTAGCATATGTAAGTATGATTGTAAATTATTAGACCCAGTGCTCTAGACTCCTGGTTTCTGCTGCTGTTGGAGCTGTCTGAGAATCTTTCTTCCACTTGTTCTGATTTCTGCCTGCAAATCCTGATATTTTATGAGTTTGTCTCTCTTATACCCAAGACACTGTAATCACTGGGTGTAGCAATTTCAGTATCAGTGTTATTTTATTTTTTTTTGTATTTTTTCTTAGTTTACTATATTTGGTTTTCTTGCATCTGTTTTTTAAATTGCTGGTGTTGGGTCATCCCATGTGGTATACACTTCATCTTTCTCTGTAATGCTTTGTAGGTCATGTGAGTCCCAGGCTGGCGTGGGGTGGCGGCGTAGACTGGCGTCGTCGGTACAGGGTACTAATACGAAGCGTCGGCGCGTCACCTCAGTCTTTTTGCCGCATGGTCCGATGCAGAAGCAATTTTGCGAGTGCAGGTTGGCGTTCTGAGATTTTCGAAACCCGAGTTTCAGACCGAAACAGAGTTGGCTAAGTAACCCGTTGAACATTTTGTTTTCTTGCCTCAGTATTTAAAAGTGAATAACTGTATTTCTTGTGGGAAGCAGATACCGCGGGATTATCATACATTGTGTATACCTTGTTTAGGGCCTGCGTTGTTGGTTGCCGCTCTTGTGCTAGATTTAATTATAATATGCCGTCGGATGCTCCGCGCCCTTCATCAAGGAAGCGCAGGACAAAACAGTGAAGCCTAGGGGTGAGGAACCGGCAGTCCCGACTCGGTCCTTTAGAAGGCCAGAGGTTTTGCCAGGAGTCTCTATGGAGTCTCAGGCAGATACTTTATTGTTACAGGATGTGCGCCAGGCTGAGGGGCTTCTCAGGTAACTGTTCTTCCCTCTCTTCCCAAGGTCTCCTTCTGTTGCCAAAGCTTCTTTTAGAGGTAGGCCAAGTTCAGCTTGCTCTGTGCCTAAGAAACATATGCTTAAAATGGCAGAAGATTTGATTACTCTGATTAGAGGCTCGGTGGAACAGGAGTTTGATAGTTTTGAACAGTGTTCACAGGCTTCAGAGTCTTCTGTGGAAGACTTGCAAGAGTTTCCTACTTATTCTGATTCTGATGTGGATGATTCCACTCCTACAGCTTCTCCTCCTGAGGATTTTTCATTTTCAGAGACTCTTCACTCCATGAGCTATTCCTCCTGTGTTGAATGTGGTGGAGGATGTTTTGCAGACCTAAACCCTGACTCCTTGCCTCCTGCTCCTGTTAAGCCTGATAGGTATTATAGGGTGCCCAAGCTCATAAGTATTTGTTTAAGAGTCCTAGGGGACCCAGAAACTGTTTCTCAGGGGCCTAAAGGTGTTAAAGCTTCTGTGGTTAAAAATCCTGTACCCTCTGATAAAGATGTCAGTTTCATATGCTAAAATATCAAAATTATCTCCTTTCACAATTAAAATCTAAGGTGGATGCTTTAGGTATTGAGTGTAAAGAATTGCTGGATTTGGTTCATGTGTCTGAACAAGTGGGTAAGCATTCTTTGCAGTGTGGTTTTGATGCTGTTCAGGCCTCCTCGGGGGTGTCTGGTACTAGTTCTGTTCTTGACATGCCTGGTTGAAGGATCAGAATTTAGCTGAGCATGTTAAGACCAGGATTTTGGATGCTCCTTTACAGTCTGATGTGTTGTTTGGACCGCCTGTGGAAGCAGTTTTAAAGAAAATGGAGGACAAGGCTAAGTCTATGCAGACTGTTAAACATTTTTGCAGGTGCAGCGTTTAGTAGACATTGGCCTGCTAAGGGGTGGACATATCCTGCTTATGGTTCCCAGTCTAGGGGTAGGTCGGCCTAGATCAGACAGTTCACCTGCTCAGACTTCTGGTGAGGGCAGGGGTCAGTCCTTAAAAGCAGACCCAATGACCTGCCTTTTCAGCTGCCAGTGGATTCTCGCCTGGCAGCTCCTTTGGGAGGAAGACTGTCTCTTTTCAAAGAAAATTGGGATTTAGTCACTCAAGACAGATGGGTGCTGGATATCATTCATCACGGTTACAGATTTTATTTCCACACACTGCCCCTTTCAAAGGCATGCCAGATGTTCCTCCTCCACAAAGAAAAGAGGCTCACAAGCAAATTTCTCAGTTACTCCAGATAGGGGCCATTCAGCCAGTCCCTGTATCAGAAAGGGGCTTCGATTTTATTCTCGCCTGTTCCTAGTACCAAAGAAGGGGAACACGTGGAGACCAATTTTGGATTTATCTATCCTCAACACTTATCTGGACATTCCCAAGTTCAAGATGTTGGCGTTACAACAACTGTTACCTCTGCTGGGCAAAGATCACTGGATGGTAACTTTGGATCTCAAGGAAGCTTACCTTCATGTGCCTATAAGGCTAGGTTGCGAGATTTTCATTATCAGTTCTCTGCATTGCCCTTTGGCTTGTCTACTGCTCCAGAGTATTCACAAAGGTTCTGGCTCCAGTGATAGCTTACTTCAGGCTTCAAGGCATTCAAATCTATCCTTACTTGGGCGACTGCCTGATTCTGGCTCAAGACAAGGAAGACCTTCTGAATATGTCATAGCAGTGCTAAGATGCCTGGGGTATTCTGTGAGCGAAATAAAGTCCAGTCTAGTACCCTCTCAAGACATGTGCTTTCTGGGTGTGAGACTGAATACAGCAGGACAAACAAAAGAGTCTGTCACTTTACTTCCATCAACTATCTCATCAGTAAACTGCATATGAGGAAGCTGCAATGGTATCTCAAAATGTATGGACACAGCACTGCCAGGATTTGGACACTGTCATTCAAATAATACCTTGCCTTCAAAAGGAATTTCTGTGACCCGGCCAGAGGCGAGTCAGGTTTTAACGACAGATGCCTCGGACACACTGCTTGGGAGCTCATCTAAATGGAAAGTGGATCAGGGCAGGTGTTGATTCTAACAGACAACACAACTGTCATGTGGTACATCAACAAGCAAGGCGAACACATTCTTATCCTCTATGCAGGCAAGCAATGATTTTATGGGAGAGTTTCTGCCAGGAGCACAGAACTCCCTAGCAGATGTGTTAAGCAGACAAATCATGGATCCCCACAGTGGAAACTGGATCTTCATGTATTTCAAACATTGACAGTGTCATGGGGAACTCCAGACATAGATCTGTTCGCTTCTCCACTAAACCACCAGCTGCCAAAGTATTGCACAAAGGGGTTTCATCACACAGCTTGGAAAGTGGATGCTCTGTCTTTCAGTTGGAAAAACCTTCATGTCTATGCCTTTCCACCTCTGCCTCTTCTTCCAAAGGTATTATTAAAGGTCAGACAAGACAGGCCAAGGATGATTTTGATAGCTCCAGATTGGCCTCGGCAACACTGGTATCCACTACTACGGAGTCTGGTAAGGAAGCCTCCATGGCCTTTACCTCTGATTCCTCATCTGTTATCTCAGAAGGATGGTCATCTGCTCAATGTCAAGCTTCACTCTCTTCATCTAACAGCCTGGCATATTCTCTCTTGAAGCACAGCAGGTCTCAACTTCCTCAGCAAGTTTTAAATGTGATTATGGGTGGCACTTCAATATCTTACTGAGTTATTGGACAAAGGTTTGTCCTTCTCTTCCATTAAGATTCATGCTGCAGCGATTTCAGCTCATTATGATTGTGACCCACCTTTGTTTTCGCATCCCTTTGTTCAAGCAGTTTCTTTAGGGGGCAAAGCCTACTCCTGCTTGGGATCTCAATTTTGTGTTGGAAAAACTTACTCTACAACCTTTTGAGCCTCTGGCTACTGCTGAGTTGAAATACTTGTCATGGAAGACTGCTTTTCTGTTGGCCATTACTTCTGCAAGAAGGGTGTCTGAGTTGCAGGCCCTTATGGCAGTAGAGCCTTTTGATTTTCCATAAGGATAGGGTATCATTACGCACTAATCCTTCCTTTATGCCTAAGGTGGTTTCTAGTGTGGCTTTAAACCAAACTATTCATTTGCCTACTTTTTATGCAGATCCCCAAAATAAATAGATGTACACAGGCAATTGAGATATTATTTAAGCAGGACTAAGGATTTTAGGCAGTCTCAGCAGTTGTTTGTTTCTTTTGCCTTGAGTTCACAGGGCAAGCCTGTGTCCAAACAAACTATTTCGGTGGATTGGCTTTTGCATTGCATTTTGTTATTCCCATCATGGCAAGGAGATTCCAGCTGGGATTAGGCCTCATTCCACTAGGGCTACTGCCACTTCTACAGCATTTCTAAGGGGGTGGCAACTAAGGATATTTTGGAAGCAGCTACTTGGAGTTCAGTGCATACTTTCTCTAAGCATTATCATCTTCCTATCTACTCTAAGTCTAGGGCTGGTTTTGCCACTGCTGTTTTGCAAGGCATGTTATCAGCTCCTACTTCCTTATAATTTGCCAGCCTCCCTTCCTCTGCTTTGGGATTCAGGACTGCAGCAATGGAAGACGAAGAACATAGTACAGTTTTGTACCTACCATAAATGTAGATGTTCGAGGATTCCATTGCTGCAGTCTCTGCCCCCTCCTTCCCTCTGTGTTTAGGGGTGGTTGTGTAGGTGAGTTGACATGCTTATATTTTTGTATATATTGTTGTATATATTGTACATGTTTTTTGGTGCAGGTTGTTTTTGGGACTTGTCTTTTTGGGTCTTCTGACATCTGGGGCAAGAAAAGATGACCGACGTCAGCCTTATACTCTGGTATTCGGGCCGACTGGGACGCGGACTATACCCAATTGTCAGGACTGCAGCAATGGAATCCTCGAACATCTACATTTATGGTAGGTACAAAACTGTACTTTTCTAATACTTCTCCGCTACTTCTGTATTGTAATGTTGCCTTTCAGTTTATAGGTCCCCTGCCATGAATGCTGTCACACCCCAGCAACAAGATATGCAACTGTCTCCATTTCTCTCTCTCTCTTTTCTTTTCTTTTTATAGAACCTGCATTTGTCTGTTTCTCTCACCTTTTCATTGTATTTTGTAACCAAATGTGTACATAGTCCACTATCCTGGACCTCCATTATTAGCCTTTCATCTTTTGGTTTCAGTTGACCTCTTTTTACCATTCCTGTCTCAAATCTTGGTCAACATGAGTTTGTTCCAGGAGATTTATGTACTTGTCACAATATTTGTGATTTTCCACTTTTCTTTCCTTCTCATCTGATCCTTCACCTTGTACTGTTTTCTTTTGCTTTTAGGCACATTCAGTTGCTGCCCGATTTATTTTTTCTACTTCCAGTTTGATTTCCATTCCTGTTAAACACCAAAATGCTTCTGCTAAACTAAGCAAGTCTATTCAGTTAGATAACTTCACCTCATATTTTAAAACTTTCCTTATGTTTGGATCTGATAAGGTCAAAGGTATGTATGCAGTCCCACTACTGCAGATCTATGCATGTAATCAGCTTCGAGGAGGCCAATACTTTCATCAGAGCAAGGGATGCATAATCTTGGTATACACTGATTTGATTTTTTTTGCAGATTATTTGATAAGCATGGGACATTTTTCATGCTTTTCTGTCCAAATGATCCAATACTTTTTAGGGTCAGAACAGGAACAGTAAATTGATTGAGAGCTTGGACTTGATTCCTAGATGTCAGTGCAGGTTTCAGCAGCAGTTTTAGTCTTCTGACATATTTCTTACTGAGCTTTATTCACATTTTTTCACATTTTATTGCTCCGTCATCTATTTCTAAATATTTATACACTCCCTTCTGTTCAAATTCCATTATACACCATTCCTGTCCTGGTTTGATATTTTCTTGATGCTACAGCTTTCCATGTTTCCTTTGCACATTTATCAAGATCAAATGTCATTCTTAAATTATCTGAGAAAGTTTTAACCATTTGTAGTTGTGCTTTCACCTCCACATTTGATGAACTATACTGTTTTAAGTCATCCATAAAAAGTAGATGAGATATCTTTAAACAAAGTTGTTTTCTGGGAGCCAAATTGTAATCACAGCTTAATGGGGCTAAGGGCAAGGAAAAACAGCAGCAGTGACCAAGAATATTCCCCTCTGAATTTTTATCCCTAGGATAATCATTTGCCCTTTGTCATTGCTCATTTTCAGAGTGGATTGACACTGTTTCAGGGTCACTGCAATGTAATTTAGCAATGTAGGAGGTATCTTGTACATCTATAAATATGTCTTTATCCATGAGTGTGGGATGCTGTCCAGTACCTTTTTTTTGTAATCTTTGCATGCCATACTTAGATTCTTCCCCTTTTTGCAATTTTCTATTATGGCTTTATTTAGTAACAAATGATTCTTTGTTCCATATGACTGACTTTTGTTACCCTTTTGTTCTGTTGCCATAACGGAGGTTTTTTTCTAATCACTATAAACTGTCTGCATCCATTCCACTGTACAGTAGATAAACTTTTGGAAGGCAAGTTATTGTTCTGTAGTTCTTAGGATTGCTTGGCTTGCAGGTTCGCTAGTAAGGAGCATTGTTTCTCCTTTTAACCAGGTTGGTGTCTGTTCAGGATGTTCTTATAATTATTTTTTACTCTGGGCTAAATCTTTGAAGATGTAAATGCTTTTAGCCAGAAGTTTGATACTGCATCTGGGTCTAGGTTTTTCATTTAGGAGTTTTTCTTATCTTTGTCTCCATTTCTCTGGCTGTTACTTCATCCCACTTCCTATCCTCTTCGTTTGAGCTCCTTAATGTTTCTTGTAATACCTTCTATACATTCAGCATCTTTATAGCTCAACAGAGTCCTCATAAATACTTCTTTAAAATATATCTATTCCTTCTTTTGTTGGTGTTTCTATTCCTTTTTCATTTGTTTCCCCAGGCAGGGGTCTGTATGCGCTCTCTTGATCTTCAGGATGCATACCTATATGTAAAAATAACTGGGTAACGCCCTTGCAATTCCGTCTCTCCACAGCATCCCAGTTGTTTACCAAATACATGCCCCTGTTGCTGCTCACATGCAACTTAGAGTATGAAATTTTTATGTACTTAAAACAGTTGGCTCCTGTTAACTGCATTGGTGGATCAGCCTGTGCTAGCAAGACAACGTTTGCTCCAACTATGATCGTCTTTGAACAGTGAATAACAGTGAATATGAAATGGCGCAGTGCTGCAGCGATTTGCATTGTCGCCTCACAGCAAGAGGTTCTCTGGTTCAGTTCTTGGCTGGGGTGCCTTCTGTGCAGAGTCTGCATGTCCTCCCTGCATTCTTGTGGGTTTTCTCTGAGTGCTCCGGTTTCCTCCCACATTGCAAAGACATGCGTCTGGAGCATTTCTCCCTGGGTCTCTGCTGAAAATTGGCTTGTTCCAAGTCTGACTTTCCCGGTAAGCAAATGTTAAAGTCCCAGTTGGAGCATTCACAAGACCTTGCACTTATTGGTTGTTGTCTAGATATTTGAAGGCAGTTAGCAGTTCTTCCATAGGAAAGGATTTCATCCTTAATAGAGGGTGCGTCTCTTTTCCAGCATCACTAGCCTGTAACAGTTTATGTTCTGAAGGTTTTGGTTCTCTTGGCAGCATCTATATATATTCAACATGAGGATTTTACAGTAGACTCTATGTGCAATTGGACTAGTCTTCCCAGCAGTTATATCACAGGATCAGATTTTCTCAGATGGTCAAGTGGAGCTTAACCTGGTGGTTGAACTCTTACAACCTTTCCAGTAGGTCCACTTTCACCAAGCCCATGCCACTCACAGAGGTTACCAGTGATACATGTGCTTGAGGGTAGGTGGGTGGGGCACTGTGCGGACAACAAGGATTAAGGTTCATGGACTGAGGAAGAGAATTCCCTATGCATTTTGTTCTCAAGATGTGCGCTACTATACTGGCAATTGCAGACATTACAGGACAAGCTCCCTCAAGGTGCAATTGCCATACATTTGGACAACATGGCTTTTGGTAAATGAATCTGGGAGGAACCAGTTATCCACTGTGCAGCGAAGCAATGACAGTATGGGGGTGGAGGTTAACCATATGAAATGTTGTGACCTGCTAGAGCAATTCTGACTGGCTGAAAAGCAGACTTGCGTGTTTTAAGTCGGAGATGGCCATTTATCAAGATACTCCCTTTTCTTCAAGATATGGATGTCACAGAGTTAGTATATATACATTTGTGGAGTGAATTAAAAGAGAAGAATCATCTTCGACAGTTGCTCTTGCAGGATTTTCGTAGCCCCCAGCTTGTCTGCACTAGACATTTTGAGTGCCGACATTTCAACAGGGAGCCATAATAGGCCTTTGCTTTGCAATACTTTTAATTGCAAGGCATATACCTGGGTCTTCCAATGTGATTGCAGACAAACTCAGGAGATGCATTCTGCTACCCCACAAGTGGTTCCTCAACATCAAGATAGCACACAGCATATTTGAGAAGTGGGGAGTACCTTGCTGCATCCTATTCACATCACTGTTCTACACCAAATGCCCTCAGTACTTCAGCATAGCTTCCCAGGAAGATTCTGCCAGCCAGGGATGCATTCTTCCACACTTGGCCCCTAGGTCTCATGTATGCCTGTCCTCCCCTGCTTCCGATATCATGACAGTTAAGGAAAGTGAATGCTTGAAAGGCTCAACTCATGCTCATAGCTCCTTTCCTTCTGTCCCCGCCAGACTCGAGTCCCCTTACTAAGGCCTCACTTGAAGGAGAGACCAGACACACTGTCCTACCGCCAAGTTCCAACCTGAAAACTCTCACATCCAGATGGCTTCACTTTGACAACTGGTCCCAGTATCCAGCCCTTCTAGTTCACAAGTACCTGTAGTAACAAGGGACACACTTCCCTGGATGTTGAATTAATTATGGCCTCTCAGAAAGCTTCTGTCAGAAGGATTTATATGGGTAAATAGAAAAAAATTCTCAGTGTGGGCTTCAGAACAAGTATTTCTGCCCATTTCATCATCTTCAGACCAGGTATTAGCACTTTTATGTTAACTGTATTAGCAAAGAGATAGTTACTCCTCAATTAAGGTTAATTTGGCACCTATTTCTTGTTTTTATAAAGGATTTCCAAGTCACTCATATTAGCATATAACTCTTCATGCAAGGCTTTCACGTAAAGGGTTTTTTTTGTTCCAGGACTTCATGGGCTAGACCATCCTGAGCTTGCTGAAAATTGGCTCGCTCCAAGTCGGAATTTCCTGGTAAACAAATGTTAAATGAAGTCCCAGTTGGAGTCTTCACAAGACCTTGCACTTATTGGTTGTTGTCTAGATACCTGAGTTTGCGTTTTTTCACCCTGATCAGGTGTCACTTAAACATGAAGGAAAGTTTTGTCCTAAGGTGGCTACTTTTGACCAATTTGAGTCGAGGCATCTCTCCACTCGTGTTTTTTTTTTTTAATTACTCTAAAATGGCAGAGTATCTGCCGCATTGTCTGGATATTTGCAGGCAGCTACTTTATATATAAAAAAAAAAAAAAATCTGGACTACAGTAATAACTCCAGGAAAGGCTAGCAGCTCTGTTAGTTTTTCAGTTCTCCGGTATGGTGAGATTAACCAAGGTTACATTGGGAAATGGATTTCAAATTGTATTTCTCTTTGCTTTACTACACAGCTGCCAAAAGGTTTTCTCTCCCATCAAAGGCTCACAGACTTAGGACTCCAGCTATAGCCATGGCTTTTCTCCACATTTTTCTGCTTGACGAGAATATGGCAATGACTACCGATCTTCTCTGCATACTTTTGCTAAACATTATAGTCTAGGCTTTATTTCCGGAAGGAGTGCATCCTTTGGTGCAGCGTTTTCAGACCTCCCTGTATTGCGGTGGTGGTGCTGCGGTAGCATTGTCGCCTCACAGTATGACGTCCTGTTCGATTCTCAGCTAAAGCGTCTTCTGTGTGGAGACATGTGTGAATGGGCGTACCTTCGTTGAAGGTTGTGTGTCAGGGCTGGCAAAAACTCTACTGCCAATCATTAGCGGACCAGAGTTCCGCTGTGGCGACCCCCTAACCGGGAAAAGCCGAAAGATGCAACAATTTGTGTAGACCTCCCTGGTTAGCTAGGGATTCTGTATTTGCTTTAAAGGGATGTTGGATTTCTCTGGTCTTTCTCCAGATGCTGAAACAACCTACTTTGTCCTCCATATCCTCATTTAGGAATGATCTGTTGGAGGTCTGCAGCTGGATGTCTTCTCTTTTATATATGGAGATTCAGGTACATGTCTCTCTGGTTGTCTTATTCGTATCGCCAGGGGTTCTATATAAATGGCAAATAGGGGTGAGAGCAGGCACCCCATTCTGGTTCCCCTTATTATATCAGAGAGTGCTGATATCCTACCTTCTGTCTTCACCCTTCCTTAATATCCTGTATAAATAGTTTTTATCAGTTGAATGTAATTTTGTTTGTATAAAGTCCATTGATTTCATAACTAGTGTCAAAAATGAATACCCTGTCAAATGTGTTTTCAACATTCATTAACAAGTAAAATATCTTCTTTATCTCCATCTTTTTATAATTGTCACCTTTGTATGGTCATATGTTTGTCTACCATTCACAAAGCCATGTTGTTCCTTGTTTGTTTGGCCTGGTAGTATCTTTGCAACTCTGTTCTCTATTAAAGACAAAACAATTATAATACTTTTTAAGTTTGGAGATGGACCTATATAATGGTTCAATTTTTTTTTAGAGCAAGACTAAGCTTTTTTTTTCTTTTCTTCCCATGATCTAGGTATTTGTCCTCCTGTTTATTCTATTCAATAGCTTCTGCCAATCTACCAGTAGCTGCTTCCTTCCTAGCTTCCAGAGTTCACTGGGGATTACGTTTTGCATTTCAGAGAGAGAGAGACAGAGAGAAAGATAGATATGGTGGTTTTAGCTTGGCTACTAGGCTGTCATCTATACTCTGTAGCTGTGCCAGTGGTGGAGTCTTACTGGGGATCTGGAGAAAAAAGGGAGAAACCTGCTCCAGATTGTACTTTACTGTGTGTGTAATTTTTATCCTTACCAATGTGGACGCCCTCCACTGGTGTTAGTGGTGAGGATTGAGGCTTCTTGATTACTGGGCCCAGTGCACTGGCGTCACATATTAATTGGTTGGCAGTGGTGGGATATCCACACCACATATTAATTGGTTGGCAATTGGCTTGTAGTTGTGTGGATAGTGAATTCCTGTAGCTTGTGTACAGTGATCACTGAAGGTGTTTTTGTACTCTAAATCAGCCATGCAGTGAATATTCAGAGTTCAGATCACAGTTGTTTTATTTTGTTAGCTTAGTCATTCAGAAAGAGCAGGCAAGCATGTCAGCAGAGGAGTATGGCAAGCTGACAGGTGCCAGTTGTGACTGGTGCATGGAAACCTGACTAAGGCAGACATGATTGCAGCTTTGGTCACAGCTGCATCAGAAAACAGTAGTCAGGAGGACTATCAGACTGGCCATGGAGATGTACAACACTCAGAGAATGGACAGCTCATCCTTTCTGCAGAGGACTTAAAAATCCATCTGAAGCTAAAGAGGTCTGAGTTGGAGGACAGGTGTTTGGAAACTAAAGCAGCAGAGAGACTGAGATATCTACAGGCTGAGGAGAATGAGGAACTACTATGCCTGGAAGCTGAAGAGAAGGAAAGGCAGAGGCAGCATGAAAAGGAAAAGCTTGACTCCTCTCCAGAGTCCTGGAGGTAATGGGAAAGGGAATAACCGGACCCCAGAAGCACAAAAGGTCAGTAAATTTTTTTCCGCAGTTTACAGAGGGGGATAATTTTGATATTTTCATTCATATGTTTGAGAGGGTATGTAAAACAGTATGATGTTGACCAAAGACTCTGGGTATGGTTCCTGACCCCCTTACTCCACGGTAAATCTGTAAATGTATGTTCCAAACTGTCAGACAATGATTTCTGAAATTATACTGCTGTTAAGAATTGTCTGTTAGAATTTTTTAAGCTAACATCTGAAGCTTGTAGGAAAAAGTTTTGTGAGCATAGACACAAGGCAGATGAAGGTGTGTGTGAATATGTTGCTGAACTGAGCACGTATTTTCATGGGTGGGTGAGTGGATGTCAGGCCACCACTTTTGAAGGGCTGGCAGACCTTTTTGGTGAGGGAACAAGCCCTTGACACTCTGCCTGAGGACATGAGGATCTGGTTATCTGATAGACAATGTGTTACTTCAGACGAGTTGGGGAAGAAGGGAGACCTATACCTAGCAAGTAGGGCATCCCTGCACAGGAAAGGGACCCTCAGTACTGCTCATGGATCTAAAGGAACCCATGGTGGACAGCCCAGATTGCCCCAACAAAATCTGCCAGTAGCAGGGGAAGCCACTAGTCCAGGTATATGTCCAAGACCTAGGGTTAAATGTTTTGAATGCAGTCAGTGGGGCCATGTGGCATGCAGATGTTCATGGAGGCAAGGTGGGAAACGGGTGAGAGAGCTAGTAAGTGGGAAAGACAAAATGTCAATAGTATGTTTTCTCGAGACAACAAGGGTATTGAACTGCCATCCTGCAGGTGTCCAGATAGGGAAGGATTTGGATGAGGCACTACCATGTGCTTATGCAGTAACACTCAGTCAAGCTTCGAGACAAGCATGTATGTCTGGTAGCCTGGGGGAGACCCAGACAGACCGCATACTTGCAGCCAGGACTGATGAGGTGGTTACTTCAGGGAGGGAGCTACTCTGTATTAGTGAGACTGAAGGTGAGCCACAGCTGCTTGTGGGTACTGATGTTCCCTTGGACAGAGTGTCTGCAAAGGTAGAGGTGAGTAGTAGTACCCATGCTGACAGTGAGGCCCCGCTGTCAGAAGATGCCAGACTTCCTGTGGAAGAGGAGCTGGGAAGGGTTACAAATAGTTGAAACAGGGTCAGCTCTCAGAACCTACATTGCAAGGTCTGAGGCAGCTAGCTAGTGAGGCACCTGATTCTCAAGGGAAGGGGGAATCTGTTTACTGGGACAAAGGGTTACTGTATAGAGATTGGACCCCTGAGGGAGGGCTAAGATAATACAGCAATTGGTAGTGCCTAGAGCCTACTGTCTGGCACTTCTAGCCATAGCCCACTATATTCCCTTTGCAGGTCATATGGCCATAATATCTACAAAGAGACATATTATGCAGAACATCTATTGGCCTGGAATTTCCAGAGATGTAACAGGGTACTGCAGGACCTGTGAGCAGTGCCAAAAGGTAGGCAAGGCAGGAGACAAGGTGAGAGATCCTTTGATGCCTTTGCCTGTGATTGAGGAGCCATTTCAGAGGGTAGCTATGGATATTGTGGGGCCTCGGACTACCCCAAGTTCTACAGGGAAAAAGTATATCCTAGTGGTAGTAGATTATGCTACAAGATACCCTGAGGCAGTGGGTTTGTCCTCCATTGAGGCAGAAGAGGTAACAAATGCTTTGTTAGAGATTTTCAGCAGGGTAGGTTTCCCAAAAGAAATACTGACTGACCGAGGTGCCAATTTCATGTCAGACCTGCTGGCTTGTCTGTGGAAGTACTGTGGGGTGAAGCACCTGAAGGCCACCCCCTACCATCCCTAGACTAATGGTCTTGTTGAGAGGTTAATCTACAATCAAGTCTGTGCTACGGGCATTTGCAGACCAGTTTAAGAGGCAGTGGGACAAATATCTGCCCCATCTGTTTGCTTACTGAGAGTTTCCCCAGGAATCCACAGGCTTTTTACCCTTTGAGTTGCTGTATGGGCATAGGCTGAGGGGACCTCTAGATTTAATTCGAGATGAGTGGGAAGGTGAGTGTGAATCTCACAAGGAGTCTGTGGCATATGTCCTAAACCTCAGGACAAGGCTCAGGGAACTCATGGGCTTAGCCCAGGAAAACCTGGCAGAAGCCCAACAGCAGAAAAGGGTCTGGTTTACAGGAATGCTCGAGCTACAGAGTATGCTGTAGGGCAGCAGGTAATGTTTCTCATTCCTGTCGGACGCAACAAGCTGCAAGCAGCCTGGGAGGGACTCTACAAGGTGGTAAGTAAGGTAAGTGATGTTAACTACATGGTGGAACTGCTAGGCAGGAGCACAAATTGTACCGTATTACCATGATAAAACCTTACTATGATAGGGAGACCCTTGTGCGAAGGAGGTCTGGTGACTGATCTCCTCAGTGAGGCTCGGACTGACATTTCAGTGGAAGGGGTAGCAATATCCCAGCAGCCATCTCCTACCCGGGTTTGAGAAATCCGAGCAGTCTTGCAGGAGTTTGAGGACATGTTTACTGGAAAACCTGGGTACACCCACCTGGTGCAGCACCAGGTGGCTACAGGACCCCAAAGGCCTATTCGGCAGGCCCCTTTTATAGGGTGCCTGAGAGAGTCAAACAGACTCTGAGGGAGGAGATGCAGGAGATTTTGGAACTAGGGGTAATCTGAGTCTAAAAGTCCCTGGGCCTTCCCAATGGTGCTGGTGCCAAAGAAGGATGGCAGCACCAGGTTCTGTGTGGACTACAGGGAATTAAATAGTCGCACAGTGTCAGATGCTTACCCCATGCCTAGGACAGATGAGGCCCTAGAGCAGCTGGGTGGGGCTAAGTATCTTACCACCATTGATCTTACCAAAAGTTACTGGCAGGTGCCCTAGACTCCCAGTGCTAGAGAGGGGTCAGCTTTTGGGACTCCTTTTGGCTTGTACCAGTTCACAAAGATGCCCTTTTGGATGAAAAATACCCCAGCGGCTTTCCGGATGCTAGTAGATCATATCCTAGCATGAGCAGGAGGGTTTGCCCTTGCTTACCTAGGTGATATTGCCATCTACAGCCATTCCTGGCAAGAGCACCTTTAACATGTCAGGGAGATGCTGGGCAGACTACAGAGGGCAGGGTTGACTATTAAGCCGAGCCAATGTCAGGTGGGTATGGCAGAGGTCTCCTACCTGCGACATAGACTGGGGAGTGGTAAAATCAGGCCAGAACTTGCCAAAGTGGAAGTCATTCAGGCATGGCCTGCACCTGTTACCAAAAACAGTTGAGGACATTCTTAGAGACAGCAGGGTACTACCGAACATTCATCCTCAGTATAGTACCATATTTGCTCCCCTCACAGATATGACGAGGAAGAACAGGCCAGATAAGGTAGTGTGGACCACAGCATGTGAGCAGGCATTCCAGAAGCTTAAAGAAGCTTTGGGAGGACACCCTGTGTTAGCCAGTCCTGATTTGTTGTGCAGGTGGATGCTTCGAACCATGGGATGACTGCTGTACTTAGCCAGATTTCTTCAGAGGGAGAAGTGCACTCAGAAATTTATCTCAGTCATAAGCTGCAACCCAGGGAGGAATACTATGCAACTGTAGAAAAGGAATGTCTAGCCATAGTGTGGGTACTGCAGAAACTTCAGCCTTATCTGTATGGAAGAAAATTCACTGTAGTTAACATATCACAATACCCTAACATGGTTACACCAAGCCAGGCAGCAAAATGCCAAGTTGCTAAGATGAAGCCTATGGTTGCAAGCATATGATATGTCAGTGCAGCACCACAGTGGGGTTAGCAACGTCAACGCAGATGGGCTGTCAAGACAGGGAATGGGGTAAGGTATACTCAGATAGACCTAACCCTGTCCAGCAACATTTCTCAAGGGTCCCTTGAAAAACTAGCTTGAGTTCTCCATGGGGAAGGTATGTGAAGGCTGCCAACCTAGCCAAGTAGAATTTTGTAGATAATTCTGTCATTTGTAAATATTAATATAAGCCACAGGCTTGTTCTTGTAAGTGGAAGAAAATTGTGTTAAATTTTGAACGTCAAAAATGTAACTGTGCACTCTGTTAGACAAAAAGCTGTTAAGTCAAGCCTTGTATGACTATGATCTCAAACTCTGAGCCGTGATGTCTGGGCCAGCAGAATCTTTCTATTGATTTGAGACCAGAGTTAATTGCTAGATTTTTGCATGTATAATATATTTAATTGCTGTGGTTTCCTGACCAGGTGCAAAACCAAAGATATGTTAAACTCCAAGTTTCTGTTCGCCTGGGAACCAGGGAAAAATGATGTAATCTAAAATGAGTCAGCAGTGATGTATTATCAATTTAAGACTCTCAGAGAGAGAGAGAGAGAGAGAGAGAGAGCATTTTGGATTTTGTCTAAAGTTGACAACAACTCACCAGTACTCTGCTTTTGCTCTATATGTAAGTTTATTTAGAACTGTGATTGCTCTTAAGAAAAGATAGAAAATAGTAAGTTTAGTCTAGCTGTTTTCTATATTTGTCAGAACTATTTTACAGTATTTTAAGCATTTCCCTGTGATGTCTGGACTTTTGACTAGCACTGTGTAGTAAGAAGTATTGTCTTGTGTTTTAATTTATTACTAAATATTTTTAAACCTTTCAACTGTGGCTGTTTTGTGTAGAGATAATTTAAGCTCTACAGTACATTGCATGTATATGGTGCTACTGCAAAAGACCACTCCAATAGTCTTGCTGCTCAGTCACACTATTTGGATATCAGCAATATTACATACTGAAATTGGTCACCCTTTGGTAAGGGCTTTATTAGTAGCTGATATTAGTGGTTGGTGGCAGCTGGTACTACCGTATAGACTGGCAGGAAGGGGGCATAACTGGAGAACGTTTGCCAGCCTTCCCCAGGAGCATCTGTGTGTTTGTGTTTAATTCATATTTTATACTGTCTGTGTGTCAGCTACTTGGACAGGGACACAGAGCACTGATTGGACAGAGAGGGTGCCGGAGGTTTTAGCTTAGCCACTAGGCTGAGATCTGGACCCTATAGCTGTGCCAGTGGGGAGTCTTATTTAGGATCTGGAGAGAAATGGAGAAACCAGCCCCAGACTAACTTGAGCTCTGTGTGCTCTTAAGGGGAAATTGTACTTTACTGTGTGTGTAATTGTTATCCTTCATAATGTGGACACCCTTCACTGATGTTAGTGGTGAGGATTGCAGTTCCATGATTACTAGGCCAGTGCACGGTCGCCACAGATGGTATATTTGCTTATTTGTTGGTGAACTGGATCATTTATGCTGCGTTTCAGTTACAACGTATTTATAGTAAAAATAAATGGCCAGTTCCAATATAAGTAAATAATTAAGTACAGTGTAGTGTTAAGATAATACTTAGTGTGTGAGATGGATGTAACTACTTAATTATGCTCAAGAAAGAAAAAAAAAATGTTGTTAGATCTCTGTTCCAGTAATGTTGAAATAATGGGTTGTATTGTGCCATGGATGTCCTACATCTGTCCAGTATGCCAAAGTTTAGAAGCTCCTTCCTCATGCACCATATGTTCAACCTTTAGACTCAGGTAGGAGGATTGTGTGCTTGTATGCAAGCTGGCAGTTCATATAGAAGTTAAGACTATGAGCTGCAGTTCCTCTTGTACAGTGTTTGATTCCTTCAGCAGACTACCGTGTGACCTCAAGTAAATCACTGAACCAGGCAGTGCGTAAGAACAAGTGGGAAATTCCTCGATCATCCCGTGGACTGCAAGCCTAGCAATTATCTGTGAACCTGCAGCCTATGTACAAACATAAGTCTTCAGAACTTCCTTGTCTCCAGTCCAGGAAGCAAGCCTCCATCTGAAGCATGATCTGCCAGCTGTTTCAGAAAGATGCCATTACCTTTCAGAAGGAAAGCCAAGCACACAGTTGGGCACTCTTCCTCGTTTTTGAGTTTTTTCTGTTTTTTTAACTTTATTCGTGGCATTTTAGAGAGGCAAATGCCTTTATTGAAGGCAGATTCCATATATAAAGATAGACACATCCAGTGCTTGGTATAGGGACTGAATATAACCTCAGAAAGCTTTGTCAGGCTTTTGTAAGAAAGACAATAAGAAATTTTACTTTAAAGATTTACTTCGTTAATAAAATGCTTATAAGCTGTGCCTCAAGCCACGAAGGGGTCTGAAGTTGCTGCCTGAGATGTACCTTTGCAGTCTAAAATTGGAACAAGACCATCTCTTCTCTGCTTCTTTCTTCAGGTTACAGCAATTGTTTGTTTTTAATGGCTTTGTATTCTTTATATTCTTCACTGTCTATTGTATTGCTGACAGCCAGTATAGACGTATGAAAGAAAATGACATTAACACTGTATCCTTCAGCTCTCACTGAAAAGTTTTTTTTTCATCTTTTTTTGCCTGCTGTAAATGCTCTACTATAGGGAAAATGTGTATTCTAATGATAACTGGGCATCCTCTTTCAGTGTAGGAGGATGCACCAAGCCCTGCACCTTCTTGCGGATCATGCTGTTTGGATGTTTGTCATAACATTCATCCTAGAAAAGTTTTAGGATAGGCTGTGGGCCAAACCTCACAATTCCAAAATTTTCCTGAGGCCATATCACCACTCAGGACCTACACAGCCCCTGGCTATACTGCTTGGGAGGAGTGATTATGTTCAGCCTTGGCTGATTTGGTGTACAATGTACAAATACCTTTTTTTTTCCCCTTTGGATGCACAGATAGCTTAAGGCCAGTTCTAGAACTTGCAGAATGGGAGTACCAGAGAAGTTGCCAACGCAGAAAAGTTGAGAGGAGGTTGTCCCGACGAGTGGTAAAAGAACATAAGGAATGGCAGAGGCCATTGCCGCCACTGAGTCTCATAATCGGTGCTCTTTACCTCTTACTTGTTAGCGAGAAGTCCAACTCACACCTGTCTTCAACAGAAGATCAAAGAGAGAGGAATGGCTTTCCTGTAGTAACCACTTTGGTAAAAGACAAGTGTCCAAGGAAACCAGTTTTGTAGAAATCCAACCCAAGCACACTTCTGGTGAGAGTTAGGACCATCAAACAGGAATGGATTGAGGCAACAGCTGCAAGATCCTGCGTACTGTATGAAAATAAAACCTTAATTCTAGAGGAAATCCTTATTTAAAAGGAGAAAAGGGTAACTGCAAGCATGCAACTTTTTTTTTTAAACAAGAAAAAACTTTATTAAATTATCACGTATGACATAGGCAATCATACATTTATTTATATATATATATATATATATATATATATATATATATATATATATATATATATGAAAACAAACCATATTGAAATAATGTTAGTGGCAAACATTATACATCACTTGTAATCTATCAAGTCATTGTCAAACGTTGCTCATTTAAATCCTGCCATCTCTGCATGTATTGATCCCGCAATTCCCATTTTTTTCTATGTAATTTACTCTTACCTTTTTTAAAGATCGCACTTTCAATTTTTCTTTGCTATATTCACTACTTATAGTACAGTTGGATTAGACTTTGATTTCTTTTTTCTAGTAATTGCTTTTTTGGCAGCCACCATAATTAAACATCGCAAGACCTTACTATGTCTAGGCAATTCCAATTTTGTATCCTAGCTCAAAAACAAAATTCTTTAGTTACACCACTTTGCTCACCCAGTATCTCTGACAGACTAGTCTGCAGGAAATCTTTAAAGTCTGACAATTCATAGCACTACCAGAAAATATGATGTTAAGTTGTCTATCTCGCCTTCATTCTTGCTGGATGGGTTTGCAGCCGATCCTCGGCTCCGACTCAGCCTTCTACTAAAGCTCGAGAGCTATTTACCGGCTCGAGGCCTCCCCATATCCCACAATGCTAGGCGTCCGATACCGCTTCATCTACGAGGTTGCGATTTTACCGGCTCCAGGTCATATAAATCTTTTCTTGTGTTATTACCTTTAAATTTTTCATATATTATCTTGTATTTAGAAATCCGTCCCCCTAGTTTAATTAGATTGAGTCCCCTTTTTGATATCCCACTCAGAAACTCGTTTTTTTTTGTTAGAGAGCCCCCCCCCCTCCACCCTTTAGGGTAGTGTTAGGCCTTGTTAGATAAGTAGTATTTTCTTTATATATATATATATATATATATATATATATATATATATATATATATATATATATATACATATATATAAATAATTTGTTAGTAGTAGGGCAGTTGTGTGGCTATAGTTTTATAGTTAGTTATCTAGTGTGTGTGTGTGTGTGTGTTGTGTTTAAGCACTAGTTACCTTTTTCCCTTTGGTATCCCATTTTTGTATTATGTCTAAAGATACCAAAGTTTCAGGTTTCAAGAAGTGTGACTCGTGCTGTCAGAAAATGTCTCTGACAGATGGTCACACTACTGGTGTTTATTGCTTGGGTCCCCTACACCTGCAGGACTCTTTCTCGGTCTGCCATGCCTTCAGCCCGAGAGTCCTGCAGGGGCGTAGGAACACGCTCATTTTGAGAGGCTTACTTAAGCCAGAAGGATCCCCAGCTAAGCCTCCGTCGGGAAAATCCTTAAAACCCACCAAACCGTCGGCTCCCTGTTCGGAGCAGTCGCCGAGCAGAGCTCCTGCCTCCTCGTCGGTTCCGGCTGGAACAGACGTCTCGAGACCTCATTCGGCTCCGACATTAGTGTCGGAACCTTCTCTGAGCCGAAAACGTTCAAGGTCCCCATCTATAGAGTCTGTCCGTTCGGCACCGAGGTCTCCATTGCTTCAGTCGGAGCAAAGCCATAGGTCCCACTCCTCTCTGTCTTCTGGGCTATACGATCATGACTTGGAGAGGGTGGTCAGTAGGCTCCTAAAGTCGCAGGCCCTGGCCAAAATTTTGACCATCCCTTCTCAACAGACTGTGGCTACCCCTGTGTCTTCTGCAGTTCCTCCTCCGACTCTACCACTGTGTTCGGAGCCGGAGCTCGTTGGGGCTCGAATCGTAGGTACGTTTGAGCCGATACCACACCTTTCAGCTCCCTTGTCGGCTCCGATCTCTTCATTGGTTCCGTCCTTGGAGGGATCCGGGTGCCAAGACTCCCTCGTCCGCTCTGAGGGGGCGAGTGGCATTTGACCCTTGTCCGACCCCGTTCTCCCTCTCTGGGCCTCGGTGCAGGTGAGCTCGGCCCCGACATCGGCCTCAGAGCCGTCCCTCTCTGTGCCGGGAGGGGTTCACGTCTCTTCGGAGCGGGGACCCTCTTTTCTGCCTGATAGGGGCTCCTTCGAGGTCATGAGTGTGCTGACTCCTGTGTCAGCTCCACGATCGGCCCCTTTGGCTCCTCCCCCCATGGTGCTTGCATCGGTCTCTGTCCACCCTCCTGACTCCAAGCGTGGAGAAAAGGCGCTCCAGGTCGCCCCATTGGGCGTATCTTC
The DNA here is from genome assembly GCF_019279795.1 of Protopterus annectens. Taxonomy (NCBI): domain Eukaryota; kingdom Metazoa; phylum Chordata; order Ceratodontiformes; family Protopteridae; genus Protopterus; species Protopterus annectens. The sequence continues at coordinate 1,641,911,506 of NC_056741.1, read as the reverse complement.
CTCTTCAGAGGCCTCCCCTGATCATTCAGAGGAGCCCCCTCGGAAGAGAAAATGTAAGAGGAAACATGTTGACTCCCCTGAGTCAGTCGCATCTGATACCGACTTGGAAGATTTGGAAGGGTCCCCAAGGTCCCCTGCTGAGGATGTCTCCTTTTCAGACATCCTTGAGATCCTTAGGCAGAGGGGGAACTGGACTGGCCTTAATTCTGAGGACGAGTCTGTGTACCTGGACGCGTTTGGTTCTCGCCCTTCCACCTCCTGGGTGTCTTCACTTTTCGGACCTGCTCATGGAAGTAGTGGCTCTGAAGACGTGGACAGCCCTGGACACAGTGGAACCAACTCCCCGCAGGCCCACTAAGTTCATTACAGCCCCATCTGACAAACAATTTCTGACAAAAGGTGTCCCTGTTGATGCCATGGTAGTTGCAGCAGCCACTAAGGAGGAGTTGGCTGACCCTTCGGTGCCTGTCCATCCACCTAATAACGAATCTAGGACAATGGACCGGTATGGGAAGCGGATGTTTTCTTCATTGACTTTTTCCATGCGGTCGCTGAATTATCTGTGCCATTTCACCCGTCTTCAAAGGGATCTTCTCAAGGAACTGGGTGATAGCCTTCAGGATCCATCAGCTGCGGGGTCTCAGGATAAGATCAACTCCCAGCTGGCGACCCTTAACTCTATAGTCAACTCCTCCATGCGGCTCATTTCTTATGCAGCTTATGGGACGAGTAGAGCCGCAGGTACAGGCGTGGCTTTGAGAAGACATGCCTGGATGGGGTTATGTAACTTTGCTGACCCCTTTAAGGCGTCCTTAACCAATACCCCCTTCAATGGTTCAGCCTTGTTTGGACCACAGGTGAAGGATACCCTTACCAGGTGTGAGCAGGAAGGCAAGACTCTCTCTGCCGTGGGAGTCAGTTTTTCTACTCTCTCTAGACCATACTTTAAAGGTCAGAAGAGTGGAAAAATGTGGTTTCGGAAACCCCAGGGAGTCGTGCCTGACACACGTGGCGAATTTCCCTCCAGGGGCAGAGGAGGGAACAATAATAGATGCTGCCCGAGGGGCAGAGGGGGTCCGCAAAATCAGGGCAGCAGAGAATCTTTCTCTGACAAACCCTTTCAGCACCCCTGAGGGGGGCTGCCCGACTGTCCACCTTCGGAGGCAGTTGGGGGAAGATTGTCACTGTACCCAGAAACCTGGCAACTCCTCACACAAGACAAATTGGGTACGGTCTATCATATCCGAGGGTTACAAAATCCCCTTTGTCCACACCCCTGTACAAACAAACAAGTCCCTTCCAGATGTTCCACCCGGTCTAAGGGAACAAGCAGTACTAGAAATTTCAAAACTGCTAGGAAAAAGGGCCATCCAGCCAGTCCCAGCAGACCAGCAAGGATCTGAGATTTACTCCAAGTTCTTTTTGGTACCAAAAAAGACAGGGGACTGGAGACCCATTTTGGATCTCAGCAGGTTAAACGAATCTGTTCAAAGAATGAAGTTCCGGATGGTCACACTTCAGTCCATTCTACCCTTTTTTGGTCAGGACAATAGCTCCATAGACCTTCAGGATGCCTACTACCATATCAAAATGGACAGACGCTCCAGAAGGTTTCTCCGCTTCCGGCTGGGAGCCAGTCACTATCAATTTAGTGCCCTGCCCTTTGGTCTCACCACAGCCCCCAAGGTGTTCACCAAATGCATGGCAGTGGTTACGGCTCACCTGAGACGGCGAGGATTCTAGGTGTTTCCATATCTTGATGACTGGCTCCTGACTGCTTCCACCAGGCATCAGCTACTGCGAGCCAGTCCTTCTACCATCCAAACTTGCTCCAAGCTTGGTATCTCTATAAACTTCGAAAAGTCTGCATTGTCGCCTTATTCATAGGTTCATAGGTTGGTACTAGGCTATCAGCCCTAGGGCCTATACAAGCCTAGCCATAACAATTCCCTGGCTATTTCTTCCCACACTATTTACTTCCCTGGACCCCTGTCTAGCAGGGCGACTGACATGATCCCCGGGATGAATTTCCTTTCTCCCATCCAATCGTCAAGGTTCCTTTTGAAGAAGACCAAAGAGGCAATCTGCTTGACATGTATGGGCAATCTATTCCAGAGTCTGGGGAGTCTCTGGGTCAGGAACCTATCCCTCCAGCATGTTTTGTTTATTGTGATGACAAGGTTTAGCTCCCTGGAGCGTGTGGCTCTGAGGGATTGGGATTTCTTTAAGTGTAGCATGTCCAACAGCTCTGGGTTTGACATGGCCTTGTATGTTAAGCAAAGATCGCCTGTGACTAGACGATATGCAACAGAGTATAGCTGGAGTTTAAGGTGGTCAGCGTAGGGCATCTGCTTTAGGCCTGTGATTCTTTTAGTGAGATATTTCTGTGGCCTTTCCAGTTGTTGCAGATGTCTTGAGAGGTACATACCAAATGGGGCATTGTATTCTATAATGGGTCTAATGAGGGATGAGTACAGTGGGACAATGACCTACTTTTTTCTGGATGAAAAGCCCTTAGTGATGAGGTGTGCCACATAGAAGGATTTCCTGACTGTTGTGGCGATGTGGTTATCAAAGGTGAGACTGCTGTCCACCTGTGTCCCTAAGTCTCTTATCACACTTTCGGTGTTGTGTACTGCCACCTATATGGTAATTCGCGGATACATGTTTTTTTCCCCAAAGGGGATAACTATACATTTCTTGGCATTGAGCTTGAGCCCATGGCTCTGGCACCAAGCATCTGTTTCTGTAAGGCCCTTTTGTAGAGTATCCACATCATTTAGGGATTCAATAATGGCTCCCAGTTTGCAGTCATCTGCGAACTTTGTTATCCACAGTCCCTTAGTGTTGGCCTGTACTTCAGAGAAGTAGATGCCAAACAAGAGCAGTCCCAGGACTGAACCCGGAGGTAATCCACTTGTCACTTGTCTGGAGCTGGATTTGGAGTCTGCTACTTTTACAGTGTGGGTTCTGTCAGTAAGCCAGTTAGCAACCCATTGGGTGACGTAGGGATTAATGCCCAGCTTAGTAAGTTTATCTATGATTCCAGAGTGGGGGATGGTGTCAAAGGCCTTGGCAAGGTCTAGATAGGCTGTGTGGACCACCTTACCCTTGTCCATGGCTCTGGAGACTGATTCGAAGAAGTCAATCAAGTTCAGGAAACAAGATCGTCCCTTCACGAACCCAAACTGGGTGGGGTCCAGTGTTTGAAGGTTGCCAATGTCTTTGTTTATAAGTTCCATGATGATATGCTCCATGGCCTTGCAGATAAGGCTTGTCAGACTGATGGGATGGTAGTTTCCGGGATCCAAGGTGGATCCCCCCTTGTGGAGTGAGATAACTGTAGCTGTGCGCCACTCAGTGGGCATGAAACCTGAGGTGAGGCTATGATTAAACATGACACTTAGGTGAGGTGCCAGTTCATATTGTAGTTCATGTAGTACACAGCCCGGGATGTCATCTGGTCCCATGGATGCTGTATTCTTAGCTTCGGAGAGTGCATTTTTTACCTGTGTGGCCATTATTACCGGAATTTGGCAATCTTCCGGTATTGAGATGGACCTTTTTGGGGGTGAGAGGGGAGTGAAGTTTGCACTGAATCGATCTGCCAGGATATTGGCAATATCCTTGGGATCAGTATATTTAATGCCATTCTGTTTTAGCTCAGAGCAGATCTGAGCATTGCCATTTAGATTCTTGACATAGTTATAGAATGCATTGTGGTTGTCTTTGGAATCTTTGGCAATTTTATTTTCGTAACTAGCTTTGGAGGATTTTATGAGGGATCTCAGTTTCTTACTGAGGCTGGTAAGGAAGTTTTTTCATCCTGGGATTTTCCTCTTTTCTGCAACATTTTCTTCCTTTTGTTGTAAAGTTTGTTTATGGCAGGGGACCACCAGATTGGCTTCTTTTTTTTGGATGAGAGCATCTTGGTTCTATTTGGGATGGCACGATTTTTGCATGAGTGGATGTGCTCGTACAGTGCCTTAGTGTAGGATTCAGCAGTTGAACTTTCAGCTCCCGTCTGCATGGGTGTCATGAAGTTTGTCACTTCTGACTTGAGTAGCATGAAGTTGGCTTTGGAGAAGTTTTTTTATGGAGGTTTCCTTACTGGGGTGGGGTGGGATGTGGATGTTAAGGGTGATTAGCGTATGGTCAGACGTGACTAACGAGGGGGTGACCATAGGTGTGGAGCATCGATTTCCCATGTTGGTAATGACCAGGTCTGGGATATTGGAGCCCCTGGTGGGACTATGGATTAGTTGATTCAGGGCATTGGAATTTATGAATTCCAAGAACCGTTGGGCAAAGGTGTTGGTACATGAGTAGCTTTCCCAGTTAATGGCAGGGTAGTTAAAATCACCCAGTATTAGGGTGTTTGGTTCTATCTTAATATTTTCCAGAATGTTTAGAAAGGTGTAGTGAGAATCTTGGGGTATGGTGGGGGATCTGTAGCAAGCTACAATTTGGATTGCAGTCTTACCTAGTGTTAGTTGCATCTGGAGAATTTCAGACGTATTGTGTTGGGCAACTAGCCTGGTGGTGTGAATATCCTTGGTGAATATTGACACTCCTCCACCTTTAGTGTTTCGGTCCTGCTTTGGTGGCCGAAAAGTGTGGCAAGAGTTGTAGCCTGGTATTGCAGGGGTGCTCTCTGGAGCCTTGAACCAGGTCTCAGTTACTGCACAGATATCGATGTTCTCCATTTTTAGGAGTGCCTCGAGAGAGTGCATTTTGAGGTTTAGACTTCTAGCATTGAGCAGCATTACCTTCAGATTTTACATGCTTGTACCTGTTACGGTGGTGGTTTTGTCCTTTGAACTTTGCCTAAATATAGGGTGGCAAGAGCCTTGGCCAGTAACCTGAATCCCAGGGGCGGCAGGTGCAGACCATCTCTGGCAAAGTATCGTGGTCGGTCAATCATGTCGTCACAGACAGACAGATACTGGATCCCCTTTGAATGACACCAGAAGCTTAGCCAATTGTTGAAGTCAATCATTTTGTCCTTATATTGTGGTATCATTCTGGCCGAAGGCAGGATGCTACTCAGGGTTAGGGTCATACCTGCCTGGGCCACATGATCCGAGAGCTCTTCCATGTCTCTCTTCATGTAGTCCAGGGAGGTGCGTCTCAAGTCATTCACTCCAATGTGGACAATGACAGAGTCATATTTGTACTGGTTGTGGAGTGACTTGAGTGCATGCGTTATGTGGCGGATCCTGGCACCCGACAGGCAGCTGACTGTAATTTTCTCCTTGTTCAACCTGGTGAGAGGGACATCAGTGTGCTGGACTATAGAGTCACCTATGACTAAAGTGTTAGGTACATTGTCTTGCCTTAGGGGCTGTTGCTGGGTGGCACACAGGTGTTGTGAACTATGTGACACTTTGGTTGTGATTGGTGTTTGTTTGCGTTTCAGCTTCTGAGGTCCTTGTTGCTTGGGCAGGTAACAGTTAAGGGCCTCTACATATGTGGATTTAGTGTTACTATATGTGGGTGTTGGTGGTGTGTGTTTAGAAGGGCTATGTGTTGCTTGAAGTGTAGTGTGGGTGTTAAACTTCTCTTGACTGTCTAGCACAATCTTGGGTGGAGAGAGCTTTGCTTCCATTTTGGCTATGTAAGTGCATTTCTCGCAGGTTGTAGTGTTGGGTGGTAGGAGGAGAGGGTTGTCTGTGTACATGAGGCAATTGCTGCATTGCCCCAGTATGCCCAGATTCACCAGGTGGACAGGAGAAATCACCGGAAGCTGACCCTTGGACATGCCTGGTTTGGTGCTTTTTTTTTTTTTTGTAAAGTACAGGAGCTGTTTTCCCTTACCTTAGCAAGGTACTTTGCAATTATAGGCTGTTTAGTGCCTACTATTAATTTCTCCTTATTAACCTTTATAGGCGCAAGATTAAATACAAAAGGGCTGTCGGCAAAACTTCCCTTAGAAAGAGTATCAGACATTCGCCGACATGTCCAAACCTTACTACAGTGCAAGAGAATTCAGGTCTGATTTGTACTGAAAACCTTGGGTCTCATGCCAGCAGCAATCACATTACTTCCCCTGGCTTGTTTTCACATGTGGATTCTTCAATGGATACTTTTTACCCAATGGTCTTTTCAACAGCTTCCGATGTCTCACAACATAATAATCACCCAATCATGTACACCAAAAATACGAAAAACAAAATATAACTTTTTTAAAGGCGAAAGGAATCGATAAGAGCCGGCAAATCAAGTGCTTTCAGCAAGGTGCTTACCTCGCCTTCTTCAGACATACATACAGAATCAATTAAGCCATATTAAATAGACAAAGAAATTATGTAAATTAATTATCTTACATTTAGTTAGTGATTTAAAGGTACATTAAAACCAGCCAAAAAGTAGTTTAAAACATTATCAAAGAACAATTATTAAATAGGTAATAGAAACCTAAAAAACACAAAATTCAATTCTTCTACCAAAGTTGAAATTCTCACGAAGCATAAATAGATATTTATAAAAACAACACAAAAAAGCACACAAAAAATGGATGTACTAATAATGATAAATGGTATTTGAACCAGCTTTTAAACGCTTTCAGCAACAATGATCCAACCATCTATACTAACAGTAAAAACTTATAACTTAAACTTGTTATTTTCTAAAAACTACTACTCAATAAATAATTCATCAATTACTATATGGGTTGATCATTAATATTAAAATACAGCATATGATCAACCATTACCATATTTAACTATGTGTAATGTATATTATAACGTGAACTGTCATCTTTTAAGGGCTAATAATTTCAAAATACATCTAATAGAGATATATTCATTTAATCCAGGATATATATGGGCTCTAGTCTTGATCTGCCACAGTAATTCATCTATTTCTAAATGTGTTTGCCAAGGTCCCCCTCTAATATCCTGCGCTCTATGCTGTAGGATGGTGAACTTAAAACTATGTCCAGGGTGGTCTAAACAATGTTTGGCCAATGCATTGTTAGTGTCTTTTTTCTGGATGGCATAACAATGTTCATATATACGTTGTTTAAATTTTCTTTCAGTTTTACCTATATAGAAAACTTTACATTGAGAACATAATGCCACATAAGTGATGCTCTTCGTATCACAATTGTACCTGCCATTGATCTTATTGTTTCTGTCATTAATGCATACATTATTGGTGGCATTGATAAATTTACATTGGGAACAGAAACCACATTTAAACATACCCATAGGCCTATTAATCTGTGGTTTCCTTTTAGCTTCTAATATAGCCTTTAAGTTGCGCCCCCTCCTAAAAGTGATCTTGGGTCTTGCACCCAAAGTTTTCAACAGTGTTTCATCGCCTTTAATGATCTCCCAATTTTTGTTGATAATATCTCTAATAAGGTGGTAATCCAGGGAGAATGTACACAGAAAACTAGTATGATACGTGCCAGCATGTTGCAAGTTATTTATTCTTCTCTGATCTACTAAACTGTCGTTCTCAGAACAACCCTCCATATTATTAGCCCTTTCTTTTTTGTACAACAGGGGTACAAAATGACCTATACCCCTCTTAAAAAACACTTCTTTCTGAATATTCCTAACCATATGGTATGGGTATCCTCTACTCAAAAACATATTCATGAGATTCACACATTCAGACTCAAAATCAATATTATCAGTAATCATTCTAGCTGCCCTTACCATTACCTTACTGGCCTCGACAAATTTGGTTCCCATTACTGCATCGTCACCTGCTGGAGCAGCCTTGGAAACTGGACCCAGTGCCAGACCTCTTGGTCCATCAGTCGGGCGGACTGCACCAATCCCTTCAGTCTCTCAACCTCACAGCTTGGTTGCTCCACATCCAACCTTAGCCAGGCTTCCACATATTTCTTAGCCAGTGCGTGAAATCATCCTTGCTTCGCACAAATCTACTACCAGGAAGACTTATGCTAGTAAGTGGAAATGTTTCTCTTTCTGGGCGGAGGCTAGAAATATAGACCCCTTTACAGCCCCTGTCCATCACGTTCTAGATTTTTTGGCAGAACTTTTTCGAGCAGGTTCCTCATCTGCCACTATTAGAGTCCAGTTGGCTGCTATCGCTAATTTCCATGCTGGCCTGTCAGAAACCAGCATCATGTCCCATAAACTTTGTAAAGCCTTTCTTAAAAGGACTCTTTCATTTAGGCCCCCGGTCAGAGATCCCCCACCTCCGTGGGATTTAAACCTGATATTAACTTTCTTTATTCTCCCTCCTTTTGAACCTGCGGCTTCCTATTCATTAAAATTACCCTCCTCGAAGACTCTTTTCTCAGTAGCCATCACCTCAGCTAGAAGAGTGTCGGAACTTCAAGCCCTCTGTATTCGCCCTACTTATCTTGTGTTTCACAAGGATAGAGTTTCACTCAGGACTAATCCTTCCTTTTTACCCAAAATACCTTCCGAGACGAACCTGAATCAGGCTATTGATCTTCCTGTCTTTTTTCCTAACTATTCGAATAGGGCTGAACAAAAGTTGCACCAATTGGACGTTCACAGGCAATTACGTTTTTATTTGGATAGGACTAAACAATCAAGAAAATCGGACCAACTCTTCCTGTCCTATGCTGAGGGCAAGCAGGGCCTGCCAGTTTCTAAAGTAACCTTATCCAGGTGGTTGGCCTCTATTATTTCTTTGATTTATCAACTGAGACATAAAGAACTCCCTACAAAACCAAAAGCTCATTCCACCAGAGCATTAGCTACGTCGATAGCTTTTCAAGCAAGACTACCAATGGAATCTATTTGTGCTGCAGCCACATGGGCCACTCCTCATACTTTCATTTCATATTATAAGTTGGATATGGCCTCCAGGAGTCTAGCTGATTTTAGTTCCACTGTGCTCAAGAGTCTGTTCCGATGAGCCACCAGGACGAAGGTGCTAGGGACGCTGTCCCATCCAGCAAGAATGAAAGTGAGATAGACAACTTAATATTAAGAAGTTATGTACCTACCATAACGTTCCATGTTAGTTGTCTTCTCGCCTTCTTTCTTGCGTCCCACCCTCCATCCCCCTAGCCTGGACAGACCGAGCAGTATCCCTTTTGAGGCCTTCTTCCTCTGGTTGACTTTTTTTTAGGTTACGTCCTCCTCTGTTTTTAGCACTGTAGGTAAACCTTGTAATTTGGACAAGTGTCTCCAAAAAATTGTTTTTTTCCTTGGTGTTAGCTCTGACAAACGAGATCTGGGTATCTGACGCTTAGCATTGTGGGATATGGGGAGGCCTCGAGCCAGTAAATAGCTCTCGAGCTTTAGTAGAAGGCCGAGTCGGAGCCAAGGATCGGCTCCGAATCCATCCAGCAAGAAAGAAGGCGAGAAGAAGACAACTAACATGGAACGTTATGGTAGGTACATAACTTCTTATTCCCAGTTACCTCTTTTTTCCCCATCACACCTCCAGCATTTGCTGTCTACAAGGGGAAAATTATTTGATTCTCCTTGTGGTGTAAAAATACCTATGTAAACACTTCCAAGCAAAATTCTAAATCTTCTAGACTTTGTTGTATATTTGGGAGACATACATATATTCCTCCATTGTTTCTTTGTGAATTGCTTTTCCAGTCGCTCTTCCCAATCTTTTCTAGCATCTGATTGCTTCTTATAGTTATCATGCAATACTTTGCATGTTCTACTAATTATTCCCTTTTTAACGGCATCTGCTATTCTAGATTCTACTGAAAACTCTACCATTGCAGGTCTTTCACTTAGGATCCTCCTGTTTCTTATTTTTTTTTTTTTGCCTACCCTCTCTGTTCTTGATTGGGAAGGCTCATAATTCTTTCTAGCATGTCGAAGGGTCAGATGCTGGCGTCCTCTCCTGCCCAGTTGGTGAATCTGGGAATTCTGAGGCAATGTTACAATTGCCTCATGTACATGGACAACCCTCTCCTCCTCCCACATAACACTAACACTTGCGAGAGATGCAGCTATTTAGCCAAACTGGAGGCTGAGCTCTCTCAACTCAGGACTGGCAAGACCAGGCAGGAGGAGAAGGCAACTACACACACCACAATACAAGTCTCACATAACTCAACCACACCACTGAATCAAACACATAAACACACTAAGATATACTCGGAGGTTCTGAGTAAAAATTTACCTAAACAGCAAAGGCTTCCAAAGCAGACACCCAAGCAACTACAAACTCAAGACACCACACAAACAACACATAAAAAACAAAATCAGTGTGCAAAGCAGTCACTGCCCTTAAGGCCAAATACAACACCAAACATACTTGTCATAGGTGACTCCATAGTCAGACACACTGACGTCCCACTCACCAGGCTGAACAAGAAGGTCACGGTAAGCTGCCTATCGGGCACTAGAATCCACCACATAACACAAGCACTCAGGTCACTCCACGGCAAGTACAAGTATGACAGTCATTGTCCATGCTGGTGTGAACGACCTGAGACGTACCTCCCTGGACTACATGAAAAGAGACATAGAGGAGCTCTCTGATTATGTAGCCCAGGCAGGTATGACCCTGACCCTGAGCAGTATCCTTCCTTCACCACGAATGATGCCACAATATAGTGACAAGATGATCAGCTTTAACAATTGGCTTAATTTCTGGTGTCATTCAAAGGGGATCCAGTGTCTGTCTGCTTGGGATGACATGCTTGACAAGCCACGCTGCTTCGCAAGGGACGGCTTGCACCTGTCACCCCTGGGATTCCGGATATTGGCTAAGGCTCTTGCCACCCCCATAGTGCCTTTTTAGGCAAGGCTCAAATTCTAAACCTACCACCCTAGAAAACAAAAACGGGAAGAAACTAAGGGTAATGCTGCTCAATGCCAGAAGTCTAAATCTCAAAATGCACGCACTCGAGGCCCTTCTCAGTATGGAGAACATCGATGTCTGTGCTGTGACTGAAACCTGGTTCAAGGCTCCTGAGAGCACCCTGGCACTATCAGGTTTTACCTCATATCATGCGTTCCGGCCCCAAAACCTAGACCATACCACAAAAGGAGGGGGTGTATCCATATTCATCAAGGATACCGACACCTCCAGGTTGGTGGCTATGCACGAAGCATCGGAAACCATCCAGGTGCAATTAACCATAGGCAAAACTGCTTTACAATTTGTAGCATGCTACAGGCCACCCTCTCAAACTCAGGAAACCCACACAGCCTTCCTGAAGACACTGGAGGGTATAAATGTATCACCAAACACCATCATATTGGGTGACTTCAACTACCCGAATATAGACTGGGAACATTACTCAAGCCCCAACTTTCTAGGCCAAAGGTTCCTGGAGTTCATAAATTCAAATGCCATGGAACAACTAGTCACCGTCCCCACAAGAGGAGAAAATATACTAGATCTCATCATCACAAACTCTTTCCTCCAAGGGCAAACGTCCAGTCTGGTGGACCCCAGCCATAAACAAACTTTACAATAAGAGGAGGAAGCTATTACATGATAGAGCAAAATCCCAAAAAGGGGAGGCATCTTTGATCAGTACTAGCAAGAAACTACGATCCCTCATAAAATCATCCAAGGCAAACTTTGAGAAAAAAATTGCCATAGATTCAAAAGACAATCATAAGGCCTTCTTCAGCTATGTCAGAAACCTGGGTGGAAACTCCCAGATATGCTCAGAATTAGTCCAAAATGATACAAAAATCACTGAACCCACAGACATTGCCAACATACTGGCAGACAGGTTCAGCAAACTTCACCCCCAAAGGAGAGATAACTATCCCAACAGAGTGTAGCCTCCCAGACAACCCAAATGCGCAGATGACAGCTGCTCTCTAAAGCTAAAACACAGCATCAATGGGACCGGATGGTGTTCCCGGCTGTGTGCTACATGAACTCAATGAAGAACTAAACCCGCACATAAGGCAGCTGTTTAATCTTAGCCTTACCACAGGACATGTGCCCAAGGAGTGGCGTACGGCAACTGTGGTCCCACTCCACAAAGGCGGTGCCTCTACGGACCCTGGTAATTACCGCCCCATAAGCTTAACAAGCCTGGTCTGCAAAGCTATGGAGAGGATCATAATGGAACTCATAAACAAGGACATAGGGGACTTGCAGACCTTGGACCCAACCCAGTTTGGCTTTGTCAAGGGCAGATCTTGCCTTTTGAACTTGGTCGACTTATTTGAAACAGTTACCAAGGCCATTGATGAGGGAAAGGCAGTCCATACAGCCTACCTTGACCTTGCAAAAGCTTTCGACACAATACCCTACTCGGGTATCATAGAGAAACTTACCAGCTTAAATGTAAACCCATATGTCACAAGATGGGTTGCAAACTGGCTAAAGGACAGAACCCACAGGGTTAGAGTTGCTGGAGCCATGTCAGACTCCAAGCCGGTTACAAGTGGTGTCCCACAGGGCTCAGTCCTTGGCCCCCTATTGTTCGGCATCTACTTCTCAGAAGTACAGGTAAACATAGGAGGACTATGGCTGACAAAGTTTGCGGATGACTGCAAACTGGGTGCCATAGTGGATAGTACATCGGACACAGACATCCTTCAGAGGGGTCTCACGGAAACTGATAGCTGGTGCCAGAGCCATGGCCTGAAGTTAAACGCAAAAGTGTATAGTCATACCCTTCGGGAAAAACAAGGTAACCCCAAGCTACCATATAGATGGCAACCCACTAAGCACAGAAGAGGTTATCAGGGACCTGGGTACCCAGGTTGACAGTGGCCTCTCGTTTGACACTCTCGTTGCTAAAGTGGTTCAAAAGACCTTCTACATTGCCCATCTGATCATGAAGGGATTCACATCCAGATCAAGTGAGGTCATTGTTCCCTGTACTCTTCACTTATCAGACCAATGATAGAGTACAATGCCCCATTCGGGATGTATCTCACCCGACACCTGCAGCAATTGGAGAGACCCCAAAAGTTCCTCACCAAAAGGATAAAGGGACTCCAAAACCTGTCATATACTGCCAGACTGAAGAAACTCCAACTCTATTCAGTTGCATACCGTCTGCTCAGAGGTGACCTGTGCCTGACATACAAGGCCATGACCAACCCGGAATTAATGGACATGCTCCACCTCAAAAAATCCAAATCCACCAGAACCACTAGAGCAAGTGACTTAAACCTTAGCACGGATATAAATAGGACGTGCTGGAGGGATAGATTTATCACCCAGAGACTCCCCATGCTGTGGAATAAAATCCCGGTCCATGCGAGGCAGAGCACCTCGCTGGCTCTGTTCAAGAGAAATCTTGACCGGTGGATGGGAGATCGTAGGTTTACCCTAGGGAATCATCTCTGTGTCACTGCTGGACAGAGGCACAACAAACTAATGGGCACATTATTTCTAACATAAGGGGTGGCGTAAGCCACATAACTTTGGGCTAGGCTTATAAATGTTTTAGGGCAGATAGCCTAGTATAAACCTATGAACCTATGAACCTAATATGTAGCCTGCCGTCCAAATAAACTATTGTCCTTTTCTCATTCTATTACCTTTCCCTCTGTATTTGCTTCCAGTACCTTGGTTCTTTTGCCAGTTTTCTCCAGTAAATTACAGCCTCTCTTGCCTATTATCTGTATCTCTAATTGCAGTCATCCCTATTGGCAGAATCTCCTTTTTCCATTCCCGTATTGGCTTAGTTCTTAGAATACTTTCTGCTACTTTATGAACATAATATTCTGTATGGTTATTGTCATTTTCCTTAAGAATCTGCATTCAAAGTGCCAGTCTCCTTGTTTCTTCATCTTCCCACACTGTTTTGTCATTATCCCTTTCCACTTTGAATTACAGGTTTCTGCTTGTGCTATATATATATATATATATATATATATATATATATATATATATACATATATATATATTTATACACATATATATATATTTATATGTAGCTCTGAAATACCCCTTCAAACAGGGTAATCCCAAACCTCCTTGTTCTATTGGAAGAGTCAGCTTTATCCCACTTGTCTCTTTCTTGCCATCTTTCCCTCTCAGATAAAATCTCTCAGTTCTTTATTTATTGATCTCCACAGTTTCTCCTCTGGTTGATTAAAATATGCCTGACCTGTATATAAAACTAAAGGGACTAAAAATATTTTAACTGCTTTTGTCTTGTTATCCGTGTCTATATAACAGAGCTTCCGATTTCTCAGTTTTTGTGTTATCTTTTGTTTAGTGTCTTTCCACATATCCTTAGCTGCTGCACCAGAATCCTTTTCATGTTCTCATAAATTTGGATATTGCTGAACCAATTTACGTGTGGGTACATAATTTACAGTTATTGCCTTTGCTTCATTAATTTTGCATCCTGAAAAGATTTGAAACTGCCTCAAAATGTTCTACAACACTGAACTGTCTTGTTTTGGTTTTATCGGGTATAAAATATCATCTGCAAATGGAGCCTGCTTTCATGAGTACCATACCAGTTATATTCTTGAATTTGAGTCTCTTACTTTCTTTGCTAATGGTTCTAAATATAATGCAAATAACAAAGGGACAAGAGGGCACCCCTGTCTAGTTCCTCTGCATGAACAGCCTTATCAGAGAGGACCCCACCCTTTTAATTTTGCCTCCCATCCCTTATATATCCTAATCAAACTTATCATTTTATCAGGGAATGCAAATGCTTCCATGCCCTGCTCCTAAACTCCCAGCTTACTCTGTCAAATGCTTTCTCTGCATCAAGACACTCCAGTAGTGGTATCTTATTGCATTCTGGATCCTTCTGGATCATCAGTGTTCTGTTAATGTTGTCAAATGGTTGCCTCCCCTCCACAAAACCACATCGGTCATATCTGTAATGTTTGGCATCACCTTTGCTATTCTTTTAGCCGTTATAGACATAAACACTTTATAATCCTGGATCTGATGTCCATTTTCATTCTCTCCTCAACTGTTGGGTTCAGATCCGATCCTCAGATCTGACTCTGCCATTATTAAGGCTTGTGGCAACCAAAAAGTTCTCAAGCTTTCCCCTTACCTGTAATGCACCACCCCCTACTATACGTCAGATCTTGGTTGTCAGTTTTCACGAAAATATGTGGTCAGCCTCAGCTTTTGATTTTTTCTGTCAGATGTGTTTTTTTTTTTCTCTCAAAAAAATTTCCTCCTTTTCTTATAAATCCTATTAATATGTTACTCCCTTACCCTTATTACATTGGCTGTAATTCTTGTTTACCGTCGTTGGTAACACATTTCTTATATGTTAGTGTAGTCTTCCTTACCATTGTTGGTATTTATTTTACTTTTTCTTTTTTTTCTTTCTTTTCTTCCCTTTCTTCTTTTATACTTGCCGGTATGTCTGAAAAAGGACCTTCTGGTTTTAAGAAGTGTCTAAAATGTGGGCACAGATTGCCTCTTTTGGATGATCATATGCTATGTGTTTAGTGTTGGAGTCCTCAACATCTTCTGGAGGATTGTACAATTTGCAAAAACTTCAGTGCTAGGGCAGTTGCCAATAGAGAAAAACTGATTCTAAAGGGATTGCTTCGTCTACCTTCAGCAAAGCTATTTCTGGGGCTCAATCCCCCAAAATAAAACTAAACCGTCCTTGTCCCTCTACTTCATTGACTACATCTTTGGAGACACCAAGGAAAAGCCAAGAATGGATCTGTAACCAGTTCAGATTCACTGTCCCTCAGATCCTAAGAAGAAATCAGTGGATTCAAACTAGTCGGATCTGGTAATCCTTCCTAGGACTAGGTATTCACCTACAATTGACCCAGTATCTTCCAGGGTCCCCCCCTTTTTTGGAAAGGAGTCTATCCAAGTCACCATCCATTGCCTCATCTAGTTCTTCCAGGTGTTTGACTGAGGAAGACGTGGACAGAACGATGAAGTTTTTCTCTGTGCAGATTCAAATGGGTATTTTACTGACTCTTACCCCCTCAGGTCAGCTAGCCTGTCAATCTACGACATCACCACTGCCTGCTCCTTCTCTGCTCCCTCCGATTACTTCAGAGTCCTTGGAACAAAAACTTCTGGGTCTGTCCAGCTCTGATCCGAAGATAACTATCCTCTGATCTGAAGCTTTCTCTGAGTGCACCAGCTCTAACATCTTAAGATCCAGATGAATCTCTGAGCCAAAGCTTCCTTGTCTGGTCTGAGACAATGGAGTTGATTCTGAGGTTATCAGAGCCATCTCTGCCCCTCAGAGCTTCAGCATTGGATAGCTCGGCTCTGACTTCCTCCTTAGGGAGATTGCTCTTGGGGCAGATGGAGGCAGTGGTCTAGAAGCCTTTTTTCTCAAAACCGATGTCTTTCTTCTCTCTGGAGTGGTCTGGCTTCAAGGTAGTGAGGAGAGTATTCTCTGCTTTGGCAAGACAGTCTGATCCCACCCCCATTGGCTCTACAATCTAGTTCCCAAATGTCTCTGCACTTGGAATAACATCATTCTGTGCCACAGAGACAGCCAGTGCAAGACCCCCAGAAAATGCAACAGGGTTTTGTGATCGCTTCCTTGGTGAGATGCTCCAGGGAAGTGTCGGGAGTCCCTAGGAAGGAAAGTGCAAGAGAAGGCACTTGGACTTTCTGCAAGTGTCAGTCATTGAGGATACTGATTTTGATGAGAGAGAAGTGTCCCCATAATTGCCTCTGGAAGACATCTCATTTGGAGACATCCTTGAGATCCTTAAGCAGAGCGTTGGTTGGTAATCCAGTAACCCTTCACCAGAGGAATCAGTATTTCTGGACGTCTTTGGAGGTGGCCCATCTACTTCCTGGGTTACTCCACCTGCTGACAAGCTCATTGATTTGGTCTTTAGGTGGGTGTGGAAGGATCCTGACTCAGTTGGGCCAATCCCTAAGAAAGCAGCTTGGATTCTGGCTCAACCTGTCGGGAAAGAAGGGAGTGCCCATGGATACCATAGTTGTGGTGGCGGCCACCAAGAAGGAACATGCTGACTAAAGTTCCTCTGTTCATCCACCTAACAGAGTCTGGGGCGATGGACAGGTTTGGGAAGTGTGTATATGCATCCTCTATTTTAACCCTTGGGTTGCTGAACTGTTTGGCACACTGTACTATACTACAAATGGACTTGATCAAGGAATTTTCAAAATCCCTTTCCGGGACTATTATTGCTGTGGCTTAATCATCTGTAGCCTCTCAGCTGGCTACCCTCCAGTCCATTTCAAGGTCGTCCATGAGGCTTGTCTTGCATGCAGCTGAAGGTGCCTCAAGGGCAGCAGGTTCAGGCATATCAATTAAACGACATGCCTGGATGGGCTTATGCGTTTTTTTGTGGAG
The DNA here is from genome assembly GCF_019279795.1 of Protopterus annectens. Taxonomy (NCBI): domain Eukaryota; kingdom Metazoa; phylum Chordata; order Ceratodontiformes; family Protopteridae; genus Protopterus; species Protopterus annectens. The sequence continues at coordinate 1,641,894,306 of NC_056741.1, read as the reverse complement.
CCTTTGAAGTCCTCGTTCATCAGTGCACCCTTTGACGGTATTGCAGTGTTTGGCACAAAGTGAAGGACACACTATCCACGTGTGAAAAGGATGGAAGACCCCCTGTCTAAAGTGGGTATATGTTTTTCGACCCCTTAACGATCCTTTTCTCTGAATCAACGAGGTGGTCAGAAGATGTGGTTAAAGTCCTAGGGGGTTTTTCCTGGATACATGTGGAGATAGTTTCCTAGGGCAGGGGGAAACTGTAATGGACAACAATGCCCACATGGCAGAAAAGGCCTTCAATACCAGGAGTCCAGAGATTTTTTCTGATGGACCTTATCAGTGCTCCTTAAAGGAGACCCAATTGCCTCCAGAGGGGGCAACTGGGAGTCTACTATCCCTGCACCAGAGAGCCTAGCAAGGTATAACAGGAGATACTTGGGTGCAAAGGATTATTTTCAGAGGCTATATAATTCCCTTTTCCTTTCCAACCCCGACTGCATGCACAATTCCCAATGTTCCACTCAGTCAGGAAAGCAACAGCTCTAGAAATAACAAAAGCTGCTAGAAAAAGGAGCCATCCAAGAGGTCCCATCAGACAGAAATGCAAAGTTACTTAAGGTTTTTTTAGTGCCAAAGAAAAGAGAGACAAATTTTAGATTTCAGCACCTTGAGCAAGTCTGTTCAGCATACAAAGTTTCAGAAGTTTACGGTTCAGTCCATTCTACCCTTCCTGAGCAAGGATGACTGGATAGCCCGATAGCCTTTCAGAATGTGTACTGTCACTTAAAAATGAACAGACAATCCAGAAGGTATTTATGCTTCTGGCTGGGAAGACGGTCTGTATCATTTCAAAGCACTGCCCTTTGGCCTTACCACAGCCCCCAGGGTTTTGACCAAATGCATGGCAGTGGTAACAGCTTACTTAAGAGTGCAGGGATTCTGAGTGTTTCCATATCTAGACGAATGTCTCAATACTGGCCTAACCAGACTTCTACTAACAGGAGCAAGAGATCAGGTACTTCAGATTTGTTCTCATCTGGAGATAACCATAAATTGCAAGAAGTCACAGTTACAACCAACACAAACTTTAGAATTTATAAGAACGGTCTCCAGTACGATATCAGTGACAACCTCTCGCAAAAGTTCAGACTGTCATTCTTTGTCATGAAAATAATTTGTAATACTAAGATTTCAGTTTGGTTGATTCTTCAAGCCTTGTGGTCAATGTCAGCTACCATAATTTTAGTTCCTCTAGCAAGATTTCATATGGGAATTCTTCAGTGGATGCTAGCAACTCAGTGGTTGATTCTTTACCAAGACATGTCAGCATAAATTAGCATCACTCAGACATGAAAGAGATACTTCTGGTGGTGGATTCTGTCAGATCAGGTTCTGCAAGGCCATAGTTGAATTGATTCTGCAAGGGTCTGTCAGTGCAGTGACATTTTTAACACCTCTGCAGTAGTGTAGGTGGAGGGAACTGTCAGTTTCTCTTGAACTACAAAAGAAAATCCTGAACAAAGGCCTGCAATTAAGCTACTTTTCTGGCTGTAGCTGGATAACATCTAAGCGCAACTTCTAAGTATAGTGTAAAACAAGGTCTGAGCCAAGCATAAATGAGGGTGATTAGAGACAAAAGAAGCAGTCCTTTTGCAGAAGGTAAAAAAGATAAGCGACTCTCAGAAATATGGCATGGGAATTCACACTTACTTCCTTATGTCTGGCATGAGTCATAACGCAGCGTTATGGCAAAGGAAAGGGTTGAGGGAGAACAAGATTACGTTGCTACATCAAGTCGTATTTGTAGCCATGTTGTGGAAAACCGGCAAAAATTATAAATAAAGCACTTAGAGTGATTTTGAGGTGTTTAAAATAGGTCAGGAAAAGGAGTGGAAAAAAAAAAACAGATGTTTAGTTCTAGGGTGGAGTTTTCTTTTAAAGAAGGGTCATCCTCCCTTTTTGCATTGAGGAATACGATGAGATTGAGTTCCCTATCTCTGAACTACCCTCTAGCTTTTCCTAGGATGACAGCTACTTTGGGGAAGTGCTTAGCTTGGTCTGTTGGTCTTTAAACTGGCCCATGTTTTATTATTTTTTTTACCAAAACAGGCTTATCCATTATTTGCTGAAATTGTATAAACTAATGGATCAGAAGCCTCTACATGCACATACGTATATAAACGCATGCATACTTGAGTGGGGCCTGTCCTTAAGGATCCCATTCTTACAATATGAAAACCACCTCACATTGCTTATCAACTTGTGAGAGGTCTGGTGCTCTTCTTGAACCGCTAGGGCATTGTGTGGCATCATTCCCATAACATACTAAGGCAGATACCTATGTGATCTCTTTGTTCAAGAATAGATCAGAGATCCATAGCATATTTCCTTCTTTCCCAGGTGAGGAATCCAAGGCTGTGGACAAACTGAGCGAGAGGTTATTTTCCTCAGCCATACTGTGGTGCTGAGTCTGAACTTTCTCCTTTGTTCCAGTTCGGTGTTGTAGCCTAGGCTCGAGAAAAGTAACAGAACTTCCAGAATATGCATTCAAGAAATCTAAGGTGAAGATCCTCACAACATCTTTCTCTGTGGGTTCTATAGTACCTGCTGTAACTTTGACTGTGGCAATGCTCTGAGCAGGATACTGTCATCGGTGGTATGTTTGTGCTGGACATCACTGTAGCTGAAACTGGCATTCATGCAGGAGGAGGCAAGTTGCAGCAAGAGGTCTTTTGAGACGTTCTCGTTAAATAGGCACCACAGATCACTAAAGACCTGTAGGAGGGGAAATGAACAATAAGCACAGTGAGGATTGACTTTGTTGTGTCCTCCAAACTTCATTCTCTTCCTTTATACCTGCTTAGCACACTAAGAAAAAGAGGCCTTTTGTATTTCATGTACAGGCTGAGTGGAAAACATTTTTTTTAGTTAAATGGAATGGAAAGATAATTAGCTTATGAAAGTGAAGAGCAAAGAAGATGAAGTTGATGGAGAATGTGACTGATGGCTTCTCCCTATTATAAGCTGCGATGCATGTTCATAATTTATCTTTTAATTGTGAGCACATGATACGCTAGATGCAATAAAATGCCTTTGTCATATGAACTTTGAACTTCAGTGATTCAATTTCTAATTACTTTCTTAATCCAGAGAAGGTCTTTAGGAAAGCAGGAACCTATTCTGACACTCTGTTGATGCAGGGTATAAGATCCTATTAAGAACAGGGTGCCATCCCATCACAGGATGCAGACAGTAGGTCACATTCATAAAGTACCTACACCTATGAGCATTTAAGGGATCCCCAACTCACATGTGGAATTTTTTTGGGCTGTGGAAAGAAACAAGAGCACTCTGCAGAAAAAAAATCTTGGGCACAGAGGACATAAGGACTCAGAGAAGGCACTTCATCCAAGAAATGAACTGGAGAACAAAGTGTTATGTGGTAGCAATGCTAAGCAGTGCACTGCAATGCAAAGTTAGTTGTTAAAAATATTCAAATATCATTAACAGGCCAGATGCTCATGGAGGTCTTAACTGCAGCTCTGAGATGAATTTATTACTCAAAACATCTGGGTGTCTGTGATGTCTAATGTTTACAACTAAAGTGTCATTTTGTTTGTTTTTCATTTATATAAATGTAAGATTGCCTATGTCATAAAAAAACTAAACTTCCATCATAGTACTGTGGTCACAAGAACAGAATGATTGATTATATATGTGTACCATTCATGCATTTACTCAAGCTTGTTCCTTTGTCAACAAGTGTGACAGAAGATGTTCTGTAGTCCCATCTCGCCTTCATTCTTACATATTGGTTCGGAGCCACTCGGCCGATTACAAAGCTCGAAGTCTCTCAGTTGGCCAGTGGCAAGGTAGGTATCACATAGTGCACTGGTAAGAATTCCCAGACCTCGTTTGCCATGTCTATGAGTTCAGAAGTGCTCTCTTTCTTGGCCATGGCTAAGTTGGATTTCTCTTCATTATTCTTCTTCATAGTGAGGAACCCGCGGTGGTGCATTGGTAGTGTTTTCGCCTCACAGCAAGTGGTTCTCCCATTCGATTCTCGGCTGGAGTGCCTTCTGTGTGGAGTCTGCATGTCCTCCCTGTGGTCGAGTGGCGTTCGAAAGACATGTGTGAATGGGTGTTCCTTCTTTGAAGGTTGGGTGTCGAGCTGGCACCTTGGCACTGTAAAAATCTACTGTCAATCATTAGCGGACTGGAGTTCTGCTGTGGCGACCCCTAACCGGGAAAAGCCGAAAGAAGAACATTCTTGTTCATAGTGATCGTTTTTTCATAATAGTAGTAGCTTAGTATGTATAGATATGTATGTGTATATGTGTGTGTGTGTGTATATATATATATATATATATATATATATATATATATATATATATATATATATATAGCTTAGTCGTCGTTATAGATAGTGTGTTTTTGAAAATTTGCAAAGTTACTGAAAACTTGTTGGCTATCACTTCCGCAGGCCTTTTTCTCCTCTGAGTGGTATCCCTTACTTGGTGTGCTAGTTTTTGCTATATTTACATGTCTTAGCTTAGGTCCATGTTTGGGTTAGGACCTTTTTATATATTGTATTTTTTGACAAGAATAGTAGTATATAATTGATAGCTATGTGCAGTGTCTTTTACTAATTCTTATTAGCTTCTTCTCTGTTTACGGCTAGGTCTGTTTAAGTTAGAGGACCTCGTCTTCTGTTGTTTTTCTCTTGTGTGCAGTGCTGCTTGCAAGAGCTAGGCCCATTTAAGTTAGAGGACCTTGTCCTTTCTTCCTGCTTTCCCTCTCGTGTTTGTGAAATATGTCTAAGGATCTTCGGGTTTTAAGTGTCTCAAATGCTCTTAAAAAATGTCACTAACTGACGGACATAGTAATTATGTTTACTGTCTAGGTGCCATACACCTTTTGAAGACTTGTTCCTTTTGTCACTCCTTCAGTTCTCGGATTCTCCAGGAAAGGAAGAACAAATTGATCCTGAAAGGCCTCCTTAAGCCTTCCTTTGTGGAGGATTTAACCAGCTCTTCATCATCGCATTCCAGGTTTCCCTCTTCTAAAAAAGCGAAGGTCAAGTTGGCCAAGAGACATTTTCCCACACCGACTATTTTATCTGGACCTCCACAAAAAAATCTCAAAATTGGACAAACCTTCTACCTCTAAGGCTCCACTGTCTCTGAGCTGGTCGAGGTTATCGATATCGACACTCCAGTGTTGGCCCCAAGTTTTTCGGAGCCGACTACTGAACATTTACCTCTGAGCCGGTCTAGAGAATTATTACCGGCCTTCCCAACTCTTAGATCTCTGATTTTGCAGAGATCCAGGTCACCTACCCTGTCTTCCAGATCCTCCAAAAGTCTTTCTGAAGAGGATATAGAGAGAGTAGTGCTTAGACTCTTGAAGTCATCTGCGCTAGCTAATTTGTTGCCGGCTCTGACCCAGTTGGTTCCGGAGCCATCTAAGGACATACTTCCTGTTTTTGTTCCTCCTCCGAGCCATCTTGGTCTTTCGGAGCCAGAGCTACCTGTGCCACTTGTTGTGGAACCTTCGGTTCCAGCATCTCTCGTATCTGTTTCTGAGCAGGGTTCCGCTCCGACACCTTCAGCGCCGTCCTTGGTGTCTAGGAGCCGAAGCTCACCAGTCGGGCCTGACAGGGATTCTAGGACCCAGACTTCTTCGGTTCCGAGCCTACCTCTCGATGCGTCAGCTAGGTTGAGCTCAGATCCTACAGCTGTCTCGGAGCCGATCGTTTGCGTGCTGTCTAGGTCTTCAGCTCCACACTAGGGTGCTCTTTCCACTAAAGCTCCAACCTCTGTCTCAGCACCATCTCTCTCTTGACAGCAGAGATCCCGCAGCCTCAGGAGCCCCCATTGGATGGCCCCCCAGTCTTCCGAGACCTCCCAGAATACCCTTCTGAGGAGCCTCATCGGAAGAGAGCTTGCAAGGAGAAGCATGTGGACTCCCCTGATGAGTCCATCACCTCTGACACTGACCTTGAGGAGTCAGAAGGGTCCCCTAGGTCGTCCTGTGATGATATCACCTTCCTAGATATCTGAGAGATCCTGAAACAGAGAAGAGGCTGGCCCACTGTCACCACTTCTGATGAGGAGTCAATGCACCTGAAAGCTTTCGGTCTCAACCTTCAGCCTGTTGGTTATCTCCACCTTTCGATGAGCTCTTGGATCTAGTCAGTTGAAACGTGTGGAGAAACTCCCAATGCCGTGGAACCAGTCTCCAGAAGGCCAAACACATTTCTTTGTCCCCAAAGAGAAAGAGTTTTTGACTAAAGGTGTGCCTGTAGATGCCATGGTGGTGGCAGCAGCCACAAAGAAGGAACTACCACAGACTACTTCATCTGTCCATCCACCGAACAAGGAGTCTCAAATGATGGGTACATACAGGAAGCATATCTTATCTTCAGTGGCGCTTGCACTCAGATTGCTGAATTACCTCACCCATTTTACTAGGCTTCAAAGAGATCTCCTAAAGGAGCAAGGAGATACTATCCAAGGTACATTAGCTAAAGGAGTCCCTGAGAAGGTTTACTGCTCAGTTGTCCACCTTAAACTCCACTGTTGACTCCTCCATGAAACTGATATCTTATGCAGCAGATGGAGCGAGCAGGGCAGCAGGTTCAGAAGTTTTACTTTGGAGACGCTCCTGGATGCATTTATGTAACTTTGCAGAGCCCTTCAAATCTACTTTTACCAATGCCCCCTTTGAAGGTTCCTCTCTGTTTGGACCAAAGGTAAAAGGTACACTCAGCAGGTGCGAGCAGGAAGGGAAAATTCTCTCTGCCGTGGGAGTACGTTTTTCCGTTCCTTCTAGACCATACCCTAATGGTCAGAGAGGCAGGAAAATGTGGCTCAAGAAATCCCAGAGATTTTTCCCGGATGCACAAGATGATTCCTCCTTCAGAGGAGGAGGAAGTAATGGTAGACTTCACCCTAGAGGTTGGGGGAGGGGTCTGCAAAATCAGGGTGGCCGCGATTCCTTTCGTGGACGTCCCTATCAGCACTCCTGAAGTGGGGCCCGACTGCACTTCTCTGGAGCTGGTCGGGGGTCGCTTATCTTTGTATCCAGAAGCCTGGCATGATATCACCCAAGACAAGTGGGTAAAAAGAATCATTTTCAGAGGATATTCCATACCCTTCTCTTTTCCACCTCATACCACCAAGAAAATCCTAGGTGTTCCACCCAATCACAGGGATCAAGCAAGTACAGAAGTCCAGAAGTTGCTTCGAGAGAGTCATCCAAACCATCCCCGCAGACCAGATAGGATTCAGAACTTACTCCAGATTCTTTTTAGTACCAAAACGAACAGGGGACTGGAGGCCTGTTTTGGATCTCTGCAAATTAAACGAATCAGTGAGGAAGTCCAAGTTCCGAATGGTAACACTGCAGTCTATACTCCCTCTGTTTGGGAAAGACAATTGGATGTGCTCCATCGACCTCCAAGATGTGTACTACCACATAAAAATGGACAGAGCATCGAGGAGTCATTTATGCTTCTGGCTGGGAGCCAGTCATTAACAATTTCGTACTCTGCCCTTTGGTCTCACCACAGCCCCCAGGGTGTTCACCACATGCATGGCGGTAGTGACGGCTCACTTGAGACGTCTAGGATTCCACGTGTTTCCGTACCTGGACGACTGGTTCCCGACTGCCACCACCAGGCACCTACTTCTACAAGCCAGGGATTCAACCATCCATCTCTGCATTCAGCTAGGGATTACTATAAATTGGGAAAAGTCTGCCTTGTCGCCCTCTCAATATGTGACTTTTATAGGTGCAGAAATAGACAGTGTCGCCATGATGGGTCGTCTTCCTGCAGACAGAATACAAAATCTGAGACAACAGGTAAACAGTCTACATTCCCAACAGAGTCAAAGCCAAGACAGTGCTCATACTTCTAGGAACCATGGCCTCTATATTTCCATAGGTTCATAGGTTTATACTAGGCTATCTGCCCTAAGGCATTTATAAGCCTAGCCCAAATTTTTGTGGCTTACGCCACCCCTTATATGAAAAAATACTGTGCCCGTTAGTTTGTTGTGCCTCTGTCCAGCAGTGACACAGAGATGATTCCCGGGGTAAACTACGATCTCCCATCCACAGGTCTAGATTTCTCTTGAACAGAGTCAGCGAGGTGCTCTGCCTCACATGGACCGGGATTTTATTCCACAGCATAGGGAGTCTCTGAGTGATAAATCTATCCCTCCAGCACGTCCTATTTATATCCTTGCTAAGGTTTAAGTTGCTTGCTCTAGTGGTTTTGGTGGATTTGGATTTTTTGAGGTGGAGCATGTCCATTAATTCCGGGTTGGACATGGCCTTGTATGTCAGGCACATGTCACCTCTGAGCAGACGGTATGCGACTGAATAGAGCTGGAGTTTCTTCAATCTGGCAGCATATGACAGATTTTGGAGTCCCTTTATCCTTTTGGTGAGGAACTTTTGGGGTCTCTCCAATTGCTGCAGATGTCGGGTGAGATGCATCCCGAATGGGGCATTGTACTCTATCATTGGTCTGATAAGTGAAGGGTACAGGGGAACAATGACCTCACTAGATCTGGATGTGAATCCCTTCATGATCAGGTGGGCAATGTAGAAGGTCTTTCTAACCACTTTAGCAATGTGAGTGTCAAAGAAAGGCCACTGTCAACCTGGGTCCCCAGGTCCCTGATAACCTCTTCTGTGCTTAGTGGATTGCCACCTATATGGTAGCTTGGGGTTACCTTGTTTTTCCCGAAGGGTATGACTATACATTTTTTGGCGTTTAACTTCAGGCCATGGCTCTGGCACCAGCTATCTGTTTCCGTGAGTCCCTTCTGAAGGATATCCGTGTCCGATGCACTTTCCACTATGGCCCAGTTTGCAGTCGTCTGCAAACTTTGTCAGCCAAAGTCCTCCCATGTTGGCCTGTACTTCTGAGAAGTAGATGCCAAACAATAGGGGCCAAGGACCGAGCCCTGTGGGACACCACTTGTGACCGGCTTGGAGTCTGACACAGCGCCAGCAACTCTAACCCTGTGGGTTCTGTCCTTAAGCCAGTTTGCAACCCATCTTGTGACATATGGGTTTACATTTAAGCTGGTAGTTTTTCTACAATACCCGAGTGGGGTATTGTGTCGAAAGCCTTTGCAAGGTCAAGGTAGGCTGTATGGACTGCCTTTCCTCATCAATGGCCTTGGTGACTGTTTCAAGAAGTCGACCAAGTTCAAAAGGCATGATCTTCCCTTGACAAAGCCAAACTGGGTCGGGTCCAATGTCTGCAAGTCCCCTATATCTTTGTTTATGAGCTCCATTATGATCCTCTCCATAGCTTTGCAGACTAGACTTGTTAAGCTTATGGGGCGTAATTACCAGGGTCCGTGAGGCCGCCTTTGTGGAGTGGGACAACAGTTGCCGTCGCCACTCCTTGGGCACGTATCCTGTGGTAAGGCTGAGATTAAACAGCTGCCTTATGTGCGGGTTTAATTCCTCATTTAGCTCGTGTAGCACACAGCCGGGACACCATCCGGTCCCATTGATGCTGTGTTTTTAGCTTTAGAGAGAGCAGCTTTCACCTGCGCATTTGAGATGTCTGGGAGGCTACACTCGGCTGGGATAGTTATCTCTCCTTTAGGGGGGTGAGGGGGGTGAAGTTTGCATTGAACCTGTCTGCCAGTATGTTGGCAATGTCTGTGGGTTCAGTGATTTTTGTATCATTTTGGACTAATTCTGAGCATATCTGGGAGTTTCCACCCAGGTTCCTAACATAGCTGAAAAAGGCCTTATGATTGTCCTTTGAATCCATGGCAATTTTTCTCTCAAAATTGGCCTTAGTTGATTTTGAGTGCTCGTATTTTTTTACTAATAATGATCAGGGGTGACTTCCCTTTTATGGTTTTTGTTCTATCATGTAATAGCTTTCTCCTCTTATTGTAAAGTTTAATGGCTGGGGTCCACCAGACTGGACGTTTGCCCTTTGTGGAAAGAGTCTTGGTTTTATTTGGGATTGCCTGATCCATGCAGTCCTGGAGGTGTTCATAGAAGGCATTTTGTAAGGGCTTCCGCAGCTTGGGTTGTGGTTTCCACTGGCTCAGGGGCCTTGAAGGATACCACACCAGTCTTGAGTAGTGTGAAGTTTGCTTTAGAGAAGTTCTTCACTATGGTCTTTTTTGTTTGGGGTGGGGGCGGGATGTGGATTTCCAGTGAGATTAATTTATGATCAGATCTCACCAATGAGGGATATACTTCCGGTGTGGAGCATTTTGTCCCCATGTTTGTGACAATGAGATCTAGTATATTTTCTCCTCTCGTGGGAACAGTGACTAGCTGTTCCATGGCATTTGAATTTATGAACTCCAGGAACCGTTGGGCTAGAAAGTTAGGGCTTGAGTAATGTTCCCAGTCTATATTCGGGTAGTTGAAGTCACCCAATATTTTTCCCTGGTGTTTGGAGATACATTTATACCCTCCAGTGTCTTCAGGAAGGCTGTGTGGGGTTCCTGAGTTTGAGAGGGTGGCCTGTAGCATGCTACAATTTGTAGAGCAGTTTTGCCTATGGTTAGTTGCACCTGGATGGTTTCCGAAGCTTCGTGCGTTGCCACCAACCTGGAGGTGTGGGTATCCTTTATGAATATGGATACACCCCTTCCTTTTGTGGTGTGGTCCGGGTTTTGGGGCCGGAACGCATGATATGAGGTAAAACCTAATAGTGCCGGGGTGCTCTCAGGAGCCTTGAACCAGGTTTCAGTTACAGCACAGACATCCACTAGCCAGACTACATATGAAAATCCTTCAATGGCTACTTTTTTCCCAGTGGTCTCTTCAACAACTGCCTCTGTCTCATCCTATTTTGATAACAGAATCTTGCAAAAATACCCTTCATTGGTGGATTCAGTCCAATCAACTAACAATAGGAACACCTTTTATTCCTCGCCAACCCGCTGCTATTGTGACCATGGATGCCTCCCAGATAGGGTGGGGGGGGCATTATCTAGGCAGGACAGTCCAAGGCACACATCAAGAACATGAGGCTCACTTGCATATCAATGTCCTAGAGATAAGAGCAGTGCTACTAGCATTGCAAGCACTTCACGACTTTCTTCCTCTAGGGACGATGGCAATCCAATCAGGCAATATGTCAGTGGTATGGTATATAAACAAACTAGAAGGAACCAGATCCTACCCCCTATGTCGAGAGGCTCTTCTTGTTTGGCAGTGGATGATATCTTCCCAACGCTGTCTAGTTGCAACGCATATTCCGGGGACAGCCAGTGGGCAACCTTGATGCCTCACGAGTGGTCTCTGAATCTCCAATTTTCATTTGGGACAACATAAACCTAATCTTATGGCTCACAGATTGTGTAAATCTTTTTTAAAAGGCACTGTCTTGTTAAGACTTCCCTTTCAGGAACCTGCATCTCCTTGTGATCTAAATTTTGTTCTGTCCAAACTTACTTCCCCGCATTTTGAACCCGCACATACTTGTGAATTAAAGTTCCTTTCATGGAAGACCAGTTTTCTAGTAGCCATTACATCCGCCAGAAGAGTGTCAAGAGTTACAAGCACTGTCAGTCAAACCTCCTTACTTGATCTTTCATAGAGACAAAGTTTCCCTTCATACAAATCCATCCTTCATCCCCAAAGTTTGCTCTCAATCTAATATGTATCAAACTATTGAACTGTCAGTCTTTTTTTTCCTAATCATTCAAACAGTGCAGAATATAAGTTTCATCAACTTAATGTTCGCAGACAATTAAGGTTCTATCTACATAGAACCAAGGAGCTTAGGAGATCAGACCAATTGTTCGCATCTTTTTCTGAGACAAGAAAAGGTATGCCAGTCTCTAAGATAACATCAAATTGGATTTTGTTTATTTTCTCTTCTAATGGCAAAGAACATCCGTTTAAAATTAAGGCTCATTCTACCAGATCCGTATCCACATCTGCTGCCTTTCAAGCCCGAGTCCCAATTGACAGTTTGTGCAGCAGCAACTTGGGCTGTGCAGCAGAAACTTGGGCTACCCCATACCTTTATTACTCATTACAAATTGGATTTGGCCTCCAGGGGTAGAGCCTCCTTTGGTTCTACTGTTCTTAGGAGTATATTCCTGTGAGCCACCTGAGAAAAAGGTGCTAGGGATGCTGTCCCATATGTAAGAATGAAGGCAAGATAGGACTACAGAACATAAAGAAGTTATGTACTCCCCATAACATTTCATGTTTGTAGTCCAACTCGCCATTCATTCTTACAGACCCACCCACCTTACCCCCATCCATGTATTCTTGGAGGATCTGGAGACAAGATAGTATTTATCTTCTGTAGAGTGGAGACCTTTATCTTTGTTCCTTGTGGAAATAACTTCTATCACTTTTTTTTAGACAACAGCAAACAAGATCTGGAGATTCTTACTAGTGCGCTATGGGATACCTACCTTGCCACGAGCCCAACTGAGAGACTTTGAGCTTTTTAATCGGCCGAGTTGGAGTTGTGAATCGGCTCCGAACCCATATGTAAGAATGAAGGGCGAGATGGACTACAAACATGAAACGTTCTGGTAAGTACATAATTTTCTTCTGCAAGCCCACATCTTGCTTTATCTTTTTTAGTGGCTGCATCATCTTGGAGAGAGAGAGTGCAGTCAGTGAAATGCATTATAGATCTTTTCTTGCTTATGTCTGCGAAATCGTGATCACTTGTCTTTTTCTCTGAGTAGCACTAATCTTAGACTATCTGCCATTTGTAATATGAGGGTATTTGTGGTCACTCCCTGTTGAGGAATGAGTAATGAAGTGCAAGTACCATTTCAAACCAATATGCTAGAATTATTGTGAATCATGCTCTGATGAACCAAGTGTGATTCTGTAGTCCCCCTTAAACAGCACCTTTCACTGTTTTTACAGACTGCTCTTACAGTCAACAAGCACATGATAAAATGTGGCTTTGCCACTTCTGATGTGTGCGCTAAATCAGCTGCCTTTGTGGTCTGTTATTTGATGCATACATTGTTAGATGCAGACCTCGCTAAGAACATCATAGGGTACCTCTTAAACTTGAAAGTGGACAAAAAATTGCTCTTCTGAACTTATATCAAAGAAGTGGTTTAAAGAGAGGCAAAAGGCAAAGCAGTACTGACAGCAAAACTGCTCTGTCATTCAGTATAACCATATACCATACAAATGTTTTCAATACACAGAGCTATTTTATCTCGTACTGCCTTAAGATGAACATTTTAAACAGGAGGAGGAGCTTGAGAACAGCCAGTGTAGAGGAAGCAGAGAATGTGGTAGGCAGTCTAGCAGGGACAGTGGTTCTCCACTCATTTCTGACTACATATTTCCTGCTTTCCTGTCCATACTTTCTAGGTGGTAGACTTTAACTGCTCATGATTCATTTATTGGAGCTGATCACAAACTGTTGGGCAAGAGAGATTACAAGCTCAGGCTTTAAAATTATTCCACTCATGGGAATGCCCTCTGTGAGACCTGGTGTCCCTGTCAGAACCTGTTGTAAAAGATCAAGGTTAGTAGCTTATGAAAAGGGGTCCTGCAGAATGACAACAACACTTCTATTCCAGCTTAGTCTTAGTTTGAAGAAAAGACGAGCCTTTGGGACCAGTGCTGGACATTTCAAGGCTGAACAGATTCCTGGCAGTAAATAAATTCAAGTCATCACTTTTCAGTCTGTCTTCCTTTTACTTCCAAGTAATATTATGGTCACTCTGGACACTAAATATGCTTAGTTTGCTTGTCTCAAGAAATGCAGTGGATTTTTCTTGTTCTTGGCCGGGTTAGGGCATTTGTTGTTTTCCTCATTTTCCTTTGAGTTGTTCACTGCTCCCGGGGTATTTATAAAATGCTTACCTCCAATATCTGCCTGTATCTAGATAATTGACGTTTTCTGACAAAGACACAGAAGGAGTTGAAAAGCAAATTACATTGCACTGTTTATTGCATTATTAGGCTGGGGATTTCACTCAGCCTACAGAAATCCAGTCTGTCTATAAACCAGATGTTTATTAGACCACATACTGGACACCATGAACTGTGAGGCAAGTCTCCTGAAGTGTAGGTTGGGAGTGGGGGTGGGGCAGTGTCCATTTCATTATTTTTCTAGACTGCCACTCTGCCATGTTTTTTTCTTCTTCATTTTTATCATTTATGACACAGGCAATCACACATTATTATAAATGGAAAAACAAACCTTGTTGACCTATTTTCAGTTGGAAACATTATACATCACTTGTTTATGCAGTCATTGTAAGTCAATCATTACATAGCTTATTCGATTCCTGCCTTCCTGTAAATATCATTCCTTCTCCAAAACATTATTTGCTTGTATTTTTCCCACGATATGTATTTTTCTCCTACCCTTTTCTAAAGATCCCAGTTCAGTTTCTTTTATCTCTGTTGCTATATTCAGTACTTGTAGTACAGTTAGTTTAGACTTTGATTTCCATTTTCTAGTAAATTTATTTTTGGTAGGCACCAGAATTAAACTCAGCAAGGCCGTACTATGTCTAGGCAATTCCGATTCTGTATTACAGCTAAAAATATATTTCCTAAGTTGCACCAATTTGCTCACCCAGTATTTCTGACCAAGTAGTCTGATTTTTTAAAGTCGGACAGTTCATGACACTCAGAAAAAAGCATGTCCCCAATTACCTCTTTCTTTCCCATCACACCTCCAACATTTGCAGTTTACCTGAGGAAAAATTCTTTGGAGTCTTGGGTATAAAAATACATATTCAAACACCTCCAAACAAAAATCCTAAATCTTCTAGACTTTGTTGCATATTTGGGATTCATAAATATATCCAGCCATTGTTTCTTTGTGAATTGCTTATCCAGTCTGTCTTCCCGATCCTTTCTAGCCAAATCTGATTGATTCCTGTAGTTATCATGCAGTATTTTATATGCCCTAGTAAGTATTCTTTTTTTTTTTTTTATATATATATATATATATATATATATATATATATATATATATATATATATATATATATATATATATATATATATACAGCAGCAGCTTCTATTTTAGATTCCAGTAAAAAAAAATCTGCCAGTGCCGGTCTATTCCTTTCTCTTTGCCTGTCCTTGATAGAGAAGGCACTCTCTAGTCTTCAGTCCAAACAAATTATTGGCCTGCTCCCATTCTATTACTTTTCTCTCTCTAATTATTTGCTTTCCAATACCTTGTTTCCTTTGGCAGTTTTCTCCAGTAAATTCCAGCCCCCTCTCTGTGCCACTAATTGCAGTCATCTCTATTGGCAGAATCTCCTTTCTCAGTTCTCATGTTGGCTTATTTCTTAGAATACTTTCTGTTACTTTATGCATGTACAATTCTGTATATGTATACCCCTTAAGGATCTCCATCCAGAATTTCAGTCTATCCTTATTTGTTGAGCCCCCCCCCCCCCACATTTCATCATTCCTTTCCACTATAAATTATAGTTTTCTATTTGTGCTATGTATAAGAGCCTTAATTGTGTAATTGTGAAATATTCCTTCAAACCGGGTAATCCCAAGCTGCCTTGTCCTATTGAAAGGATCAGCTTTATCCCACTTGACTCTTGCTCTCATCCACTCCCAGATAAAATCCTTCAGCTCTTTATTAATTACTGTCCACAACTTCTCCTCTGGTGGATAAAAATATGCCTGACCTGTGTATAAAACTAAAGGGACTAAAAACATTTTCACTGCTTGTATCATGGATGTCCAGAAAATCGATCTTCCAGTTTTGCAGTTTTTGTATTATCTTTTTAGTCTCTTCCCACTTACCCTTAGCTACCATAACAGAATCCTTTTTAACAGATACTCTTAAGTATTTTTATCATGTCCCCATAAATATAGGTATTGCTGAACCAATTAGTATGTGGGTACATAGTTTAGAGCTATTACCTTTGTTTTGTCGTCATTAATTTTGCATCCTGAAAGAGTGAAACTGTCCCAGAATGTTCCGGAACACTGAAATGTACTTTTTCTGGTTTTGTCAGATACAAAATAATATCATCTGCAAATAAAACCAAGTTTTCTTGGTTACCATACCAATTATATCTTTGAATTTCTGAGTGCCTTATTTTCTTTGCCAATGGTTCTAAATGTAACACAGATAACATTGGGGAAAGAGACCATCCCTACTTGGTTCCTTTGCTTAAACACAACTTTTCGGATAGGAATGAAGGAATTCCTTTGGTGGATGGTGGAAATGGGAATACCTTATTGTCCACTTGGACTATCCTGGCAAATAAATGGTAAATAAATAATTAAAATAATAAGTAATTGAAAACAGAGTCAGACTTCATCCCTGGCCATCTCCACACAAACTTTTGTAGGGTATGCAAATGAGTTTCCTAAGCCTTAGGGGAGAAGGAACACTGGGACAAATGCAGACTCATTAGCATCCTAGGACATATTGGCTGTAAACAATTCTATCTAGTCTTCGGGTATGTTTTATAAGTGGTCATTCTAAGACTAGGCACAGATAGTGCTACAGTAATGGTAGTACACCAATTAACAAGGGTCATCCACTTTAGCCCATTGTGCAGACCCGCTGTGTTGGCATGTGGTCTGGCCACGAGAAAGAGTATCCAGCATAATGCTTACCAATCTGTTTGCTTTATTTCATCAGCTTAGAATGTTCTGGCTAGACCACCTCCACAGATTTGTGCCCAGTCTCCAAAAGAGAAGACTGAACCCCAAAATCTTCCATGAACTCACCCTGGCTTGAGGCATTCAATAAATAGAGGTTTTTGCCTCCCTTGTTACATACCGGATTACAAAATTTTGCTCAAGGTATCTAAGCAAGCTAGCTCTGCCAGTGGGTGCATTTACCATAACTTGTAGCAAAGTTTTTTTGAAAGCTTTTCTTTCTTTGCCCCTTATACCGAGTGTAGCAATGCAAGTTTGCTGGGCAGAGCCGTTGTGATCCTGATTGTTTCCCTATGGCTGAGACAACTGTGGTTTCCCCTGCTCAAGTTGATGAGTTGCAAGATTATCTGTGTTTTATTTATCAAGCAGCCTTCTGTTGCAGTAACAAGGAACTCTAGGTGACTGAAACCTAATATACCTATGTCTTGCAGTCTTGAAGCTTAACTTTTGATTTTCCTGTTTAAATCTTTTGTTCCAGATACCCTTGGGATCCTGAAGGGGCCATGAAATTAACTACTAGTAAATCATTTTGTCAAAGTGAACTGGAGTCTCACCTCTGTGCAACTGATTGCTGTTACCCAAGGCAGCCATAGCCTGTTAAAATCCCTTGTTTGAGAAGGGACTTTTTATTCATCAGGGCACATTTTTCTACACTGTCATTAAGTATACTTTTAGCTGTTGTACCTTCTGTAAACCAGTTTTATTTGTATTTGAGACTACTAAGAAAAGTAGGGTCTCTTCCATAAGATCTAAATTTTGTTTTGAAGAGCTGACTTGTCCCTCTTTGAAGTTATGGTCTCAGTGGTATTGCCATTTTTTGGAAAAGTTTGCTTCTGATAACTATTACTTCAACAAGAACGACTGCAGACACTTGTGTGATGAGCTTGTCATGCTCCTCCCAAAAACATGTTTACCTTTAGGACTGAACCTCTTTTATGTGTAAAGTGTTATCAGAAGTAGTATGCAGACCCCAGCCCCTCCATTTTCTTTCTAAACCCCTTAAGAGGTGGAGGGATTCTGTAAGACTGAGTATGCATAGACTGGGTCATATTCTGCTTAGACAGAGCTAAGAATTTTGTGTGGGCAAACCAAACTTGTGAGTTCCACCATTTATCTCCATGGAAAATCATTACAAGCCCAGCTTTTGTTCACAGGAGTGCCTCAGTGTAGAGTATTCGTGATTCGTAAGGTACCAGCCTGGATCTCAGTTCAGGTTTCCTCTTTTTAATTCTTTCAGGTTTGTTCATTCTTTTACCCTAAACCTGTGTCCAGTTCAAGCACTGCTTTTGTACATTACCTCATTCTGTAGTACTGATCCTTGTGACCCACATGGTACACTTGGATAAGCATTTTCAACATAACTGTAGGTGTTTGAGCAAGATCAGTGTTACAGAGTAGACTCCTGACTTCATTTCTCTGTCTGTTTTGAGTGTAGAGGAAGAAATTCTCTCTCCCTTAAAGAGGCACCCTTCTTACCAATCCAAGATTTCAGTGAGGATGGGGAATCATTTCAAGCATGTTTTGTGGGGTTCAGAAGCACACTTGTGTGTGACCACCCCCTTACTTGAGTCACATTTTTCATAGACATAGTGGGCATTCATGGCAACCATGTTCTGTACGTGATAGGCAGCCTTGTCTGCAGGATGATCCATGAGCATGGTTTAGACTTACGAGATGCTGCCGTGTGACCTCCCTGAATATCAAACGTTCTGCAAACGTGTGTACTGTGTGCAGCAGTTGGATGCACAGAGGAGTGCAATGTATCTTACTCTGAGACCGAAGAAATCCAGTATGTGTAACAGTACTTGATCTTGGCTCTCAGCAGACTTCTGTATCAGTAAGAAGTTGCATTAAATTACTCCAAACAACCTTGGTCTTGTCTCCTTGATGTCTTTTGGCTTTAGTTTATATAGGTAGGATAAATACAAGCATGACTAACACCCAGTAGCACTGCCTATTGAAAAACCTGGGGTATACATATTTAAAAAATCGAATCTTGCCAAGTAAAGGAATAGGTCTGTCCATAGCAATTATTGACAAGGGTGGCACTTAAAAGTATTCATCACATTACCATTGACTGCAGACAGCACTTTGAAATAGGTTCAATTTGAATGAACGCTCCCACTAACTGGCATATCACTGCTGTGGTAGGGAGTCTGTGTGGTTGTGGTACCAGGTTTGAGTGCACATCTGTAGAAAATTAGAAAAAATAATTTGAAATTATGTGGGTGCCTCTGACATAGGCAGTATGGTTAGTGTGATTCTGTGTCTGAGTACAAGGAAGTATCCTATATGTCTTGATTTGTAATGCAGCAGTAATCTCACTCAAACAAATATTTGTACATATGACGTACTCCCACAGCTGTTCTTTACTTCTCGTAATTTTCTCAGTCCCTTTGACACTTCATGGTCTCTCACCATGAAGGCTTTACCTTCATCTAGAACCCCTTTAGCCAAACAATCTGTTAGTATTTGACTAAGTCAGTGAATACAAATTCTGGCAGTTTTTGCTGCCTAGTAGTTTATTGATGAGATGGTTACTTTATTCAGGGTTTGATGCCCTCCATCTTTGTTTGCTTACTGTGCGACTCTGAGCAAGTCACAAGCAGAAAGTACACTAGGAAGATTGGACTAGACTCTTCAGTGGTCAGTGGACAGCATGCCTGATGACTATCTGTGAAGTATGTTCACCTTCAGTGATGTATGGCTGCAGAGCTACTTTGTTCATAGGTTCATAGTTGTGTACTAGGCTAATGGCCCTGGAGCCTTTGCAAGCCTAGCCCATAGGATTACCCTGGCATCATGCCACCCAACCTTAGTTCCTAGTGCCTCTGTCGAGTAAAACCACTGGAGTGATCCCCGGCGTGAATTTTCTATTTCCCATCCACTCATCAAGATTTCTCTTGAAGAGGGCCAGTGAGGTACTCTGCTTGGGTCTATATCAGAACATCGAAGTATTAAAACTTCGAATGTTCTGATATCGAACACTATTCAGCGAACACTAAGAATAGCGAAGCTGCAGAACAGCAATTTCTTTCCTCGGGAAAGAATTCGGTTGGCCGTTTCTGTGGCTTCGCTACTCTTAGTGCTGTGGTGGAAAGTTATGGGTTGGGTTCAGGTAAGTGTGCGATTGTTTGTACGTTAGAGTTAGGGGTGGGTTAAGTGAGTTAGGGTTAGGGCGCGGGTTAGGCATGTGTGCGATAGTGACAGACTTTAGGTTTAGGGATGGTTTAAGTGAGTTAGGGTTAGGGCGCGGGTTAGGTGAGTGTGCGATAGTGACGGACCTTAGGGTTAAGGTAAGTGGGTAGATAGTAGTGTATGTTTAGTTTAGTGTAGCGTTAGATGTAGGAATTTAAGTGTATGTGTGTGGTTGCTGTTTGTTTGATGTGTGTGTGTGTGTGTGTGTGTGTTTCGGAGCAGCAAATATTTTCCATGGGAAAAAATTCGCTGTTCTGAATGTTCGATATTTTCATATTGAGATGTTTTGGGGCCGATGTAATAGCGTTCGCTATTTTCATCTTTCGATAATGTGATATAAACACTTTCTGCTTGACATGTATGGGAGGTCTATTCCATAGCATGGGTAGTCTCTAGGTTATGAACCTGTCCCTCCAGCATGTTCTGTTGATTGTGGTTATGAGGTTGAGGTCTCCGGAGCGTGTAGTGTAGAGGGATTGGGATTTCTTTAGATGTAGCATTTCTAACAAAGCTGGGTCAGACATGGCTTTGTAAGTCAAGCGGAGATCGCCACTAAGTAGGCGATATGAGACAGAGAATAGTTGGAGTATTTTGAGTCTATCCATATAGGAAAAGTGTAAGGCATAGGATCCTCTTTGTGAGGTACTTTTGCGGCCTCTCCAGTTGTTGCAAGTGTCTAGTGAAGTACATGCCAAATGGGGCATTGTACTCTGGCATAATGAGGGAAGAGTAGAGGGAGACAATGACCTCTTTCTTCCTTGATGCAAAACCCTTAGTAATGAGATGTGCCACATAGAAGAACTTTCTGACCACAGTGGCAAAGTGGTGGTCAAAAGAGAGGTTGCCGTCAACCTGTGTTCCCAGATCTCTCATAACGCCTTCTGTGTTCAGTGGACTGCCATCAATGTGGTAATTCAAGGGAACCGGGTTTTTTCCAAAGGGGATGAAGTCACATTTTTTGGCATTGAGCTTAAGGTCATGTTTCTGACACCAGTAGTTGGTCTCATTGAGCACTTTCTGTAGGATGTCAACGTCACTTGGGGAGTTAATAGCTCCCAACTTGAAGTCATCTGCGAACTTTGTCAGCCAGAGTCACTTCGTGTTGGCCTGGACTTCAGAGAAGTAGATACCAAACAGGAGAGGACCCAGGACCGAACCTTGTGGGACTTCACTAGTGACTGGTCTGCAGTCTGACTTGAGTCAGCTACTTTCACACTGTGGGTTCTATCTGTAAGCCAGTTTGCAACCCACCTAGTGATATAGGGGTTGATGCCTAGCTTAGTGAGTTTTTCTATAATTCCTGAGTGGGGAATTGTTTCAAAGGCCTTGGCCAGATCAAGGTAGGCTGTATGAACCACCTTACCTTCATCCACAGCTCTGGTGATGGACTCAAAGAAGTCGACCAAGTTGAGCAGGCATGATCTACCCTTCACAAAACCAAACTGTGTAGGATCCAGAGTTTGGAGATTCCCTATATCCTTGTTTATTCGGTCCATGATGATGCGATCCATAGCTTTACATATCAGACGTGTCAGGCTGATTGGGCAGTAGTTTCCGGGATCTGTAGTCACTCCTCCTTTGTGGAGAGGGATGACTGTAGCAGTGCGCCATTCAGTAGGGAAAAAGCCTGAGGTGAGGCTGTGATTGAACAGGGCACACAGGTGAGATGCTAGTTCGCTCTGTAGTTCATGTAGAGTACAACCAGGGATACTGCCAGGTCCCATAGAAGCTGTATTCTTGGCCTTGGACAGTGCTGTTTTAACCTGTGCAGCAGTAATACTGGGTGCCTGGCAATCTACTGGTATTGTGATTGGTCCTGGGGGGGGGGGGGGTTGGTAAAGTTAGCACTGAATTTGTCCGCCAGTATATTTGAAATATCTGTTGGCTCAGTATAGGAGGTACCATTGTGCAGTAGATCAGAGCAAATCTGGGTATTGCCATGGAGATTCTTTACGTAACTGTAGAAGGCCTTGTGGTTGTCTTTACTATCTGCTGCAATTCTGTTTTCATAGCTAGCTGTAGAGGATTTGATGAGGGATCTCAAACTTTTGTTGAGGCTGATGAGGGAATTTTTCCAGTCTTGGGACTTCATCTTATTCCGCATCAGTTTACTCCTTCTCTTAGTTTGTTTATGGCAGGGGACCACCAGATTGGCTTCCCTTTTTTTTTTTTTTGTTAGGAGAGCGTCTTAGTTGTATTGGGTATGGCAAGATCCATGCATTTGTGTATGTGTTCGTACAGTGCATTGGTGTATGATTTGGCAGTCATGCAACTATTCTCCATTTGCATGGGTGCCGTGAAGTTAGCCACCTCTGTTTTAGGAGCCCAAAGTTAGCTTTGGAGAAGTTTTTCATGGTGGTTACCTTTGTTGGGGGGGTGGGAGAGATGTGGATTTCCAAGGTGATTAGCTTGTGATCGGATCTAAAAAGGGAGGAGTTGACAGTTGGTGTAGAGCAACGGTTGCCCATGTTAGTAATGACCAGGTCAAGGATGTTGCTACCTCTAGTGGAGGTAAAAATGAGCTGGTCCAGGGCATTGGAATTTATGATTTCCAGAAAGGATTGGGCAAGTGTATTGGTACATGAATAGTTTTCCCAGTTAATGGAGGGGTAGTTGAAGTTGCCCAGTATGAGAGTGTTAAGTTGGACCCTAATATTCACTAGGTTGTTTAGGAATGTCGAGTGTGAATCTTGGGACATGGTTGGGGAACTATAGCAGGCTGCAACCTGAATAGCTGTCTTATCCGATGTTAGCTGCACCTGAAGTATCTCAGATGCATTATGTTGGGTCACCAGTCTGGAGGTGTGCACATCCTTTATGAATATGGAAACACCACCACCTTTGGAGCTTCGGTCCAAGTTCTGGGGCCGAAAGGTGTGGAATGAGTTGTAGCCTGGTAGTGCAGGGGTGCTTTCTGCTGCCTTGATCCAGGTCTCTGTTGCAGCACAAATGTCGTTGTTCTCCATTTTAAGGAGTACTTAGAGCGAGTGCATTTTGAGATTTAAATTTCTAGCGTTCAGCAGCATGACCCTCAAATTGCATTTGTTTGTAGCTGTTACGGTGGTAATTTGGTATTTGGAACACCACCTAAAAAGGCACTATACGGGTGGCAAGAGCCTTGGCCAGTATCTGGAAGCCCACAGGTGACAGGTGCAGGCCATCTCTGGTAAAGCATCGATTTCTGTCAATCATGTCATCCCAGGCAGACAGATACTGGATCACATTAGAATGACACCAGAACCTTAGCCAGTTGTTGAAATCAATCATTTTCTGCTTGTACTGTGGTATCATTTTGGGTAATGGTAGGATGCTGCTGAGGGCTAGGGTTATACCTGCCTGGGCTACATAATCTGAGAGCTCCTCCATGTCTCTCTTCATGTAGTCCAGGGAGGTACATCTCGGGTCATTCACACCCACATGTACAATGACAGAGTTGTTGAGGGACTGGAGTAAGTGCGTTTTATGGTGGATCCTTTTGCCTGACAGGCAGCTGACTTACTTTCTTCTTATTCAACCTAGTGAGTGGGACATCAGTGTGCCTCACTATCGAGTCACCTATGACTAATGTGTTGGGCATACTGTTTTGCCTCAGGGGCTTTGGTTGAGTGGCACTCTGTTTAGGAGAGATGTCCTTCAAGGATGCATCTGCAGTAATAACATATGGGTTGTCCTGCCTCAGGCAGCCCTTCGGTCGGCCGGATTCCAAAGGCTGGGTCTGGCCTCGGCTGATGTCGCACTTTCCCCGACGTCATAGCTTCTGGTGTATAAAGGCATCAGCCGACGCCATTTTCCTCAGTCTTTCTTGCCGCACGGTGCCCGAAGCAGAAGCGGTTTGCAAGTGCTGGTCGGTCAGATCCAGAGATTTCAGCTACCGAAGACTTCGAAAAAAGCTAAGTACCCCGTTGGGGACTCTTTCTTGCCTCGGCCGATGTCAGACAAAGTAAATAATTGTTTAACTTGTGGGAAACAAATACCTCATAAGGATTTCCATTCTTACTGCCTTCCTTGCTTAGGCCCAGACCACGACGTATCAGCTTGTTTAGCCTGTGCCTCCTTCAACCGACGGACTCTTAAACGTCGGTCGGAGTTTGCAGAAGAATTTTTCGGATCCGCTTTTGCATATGAAATGCCGTCAGAGACTCCAACTACACATATGGCCAAAAAACGCAGGGAAAAGGACCGACACTCGCGGCCCGCGGTTTCGGCTGAAACCACTGTTAGGCCTACCGCGAGTGTCCCTGTTTCAGCTGAAACAGAGTCCTCGGTTCTTACTACGACCGAAATCATACCTCCGACAACCGAGGCCAGAGAGGCCCTGGCTGAGTCGGCTTCAGAAATCCCTACCGAAGCTAGCGCTCAAGAATTGTCCGACACCATTCCTTTGGACATTTCTACTCCTGCACGTGGGGCAGCTAGGCCCCCAGCTTCTATGTCTATTAAGGCCTTCTCCAGGTCTACAGCTGCCAAACTTTCAAAAGCTTTACCTGCCAAATCTACATCACAGAGGCCTTCCTCAAGTTCTCAGATTCTCAGTCTTGCTGAGGACCTTATATCCTTAATTAGGGGTTCCCAACTTCACCCAGACAGGGCCTCCCAACCTCCACCTGACAAAAGGCCTAGGACTGAACCCTCTGAACCTCTCTCCTCTGATTACTCCTCTGAGGGATCTGATTTGTCAGACCATCAGGAAGGGGCCTATTCGCCTTATGAGGATTCAGATGCAGAAGACTCTATCCCTTCGGCCTCCCCTCCTGAAGAATTTTCCTTTGGGGAGACTTTGCACTCAATGAGGGAACACTTTCAATGGCAGGGTCAGGATTTTTCTGATTCTAGAAAAAGACTAAGGACATTTTTACATTTGCCCCAGCATAGGCCCTTAGCCATACCACCAGTGCTAACTGTAATTGATGATGTGTATAATGATGTCAGTTCTGCACCTGATTCTCTTCCCCCGGCCCCTGCCAAACCTGACAGATATTACAGGGTCCCCGATTCTCACTTCCACCTGTATAAAGCCCATGCTGCAGACCCAGAAACTATTTTGCAGGGCCCAAAAGGTGTTGCAGCTGCCACTGCCAAAAAATCCCCTACCCTCTGAAAGAGAGTCTAGAGCATTAGAGAGATGGGGTAAAAAGGTTTATACTTCTGCTACTCTTTCTGCCAGGGCATTAAACTGTCAATTCCATATGATACAGTACCAAGAATATTTGTTAGATCAGCTGAATAAAAAGCTTTCCTCTCCTGAACCTTTAGACCGTAAATCCCTTCAGGATTTGGTACACAACTCTCAGCAGGTCAGTAATCATTTCTTAAAATGTGGCTATGATGCACTGGAGGCTTCATTTAGATCAGCTATGACTGGGGCAGTAATTCGGAGGCATGCCTGGCTAAAAGAGCAATCCTTGACAGACCATGTCAAGGCTAAACTCCTAGATGCTCCAATGGAGAAACAAAGTTTATTTGGCTCCCCTGCACAGGAGATTCTAAAGAAAGTGGAAGAAAAAGCAAAATCTGTGCAAACAGTAAAGGAATTTCTGCAGGTCCAACCTCCAAGGTTCAGCAGAAACTGGCCTTCAAAGAATTGGTCCTTTCCAGACACCTCCAGAGCACAGAGGGGCAGGAATAGATGCCCTAGAGGCAGAGGTCAATCAAAGGGTGCCTACAGGGGCCGTCAGTGGCAGCCTGCCAACCAGAGGAGTAGTGCCACAGCTGCAACTACAACCACTACCACAGGACAGACACAATGACTTGACTCTGATTCCGCCTACCAGGGAACAACTGGAAGCTCCCTTGGGCGGAAAGCTGGCTTTATTCTCAAACTGCCATTGCATTACAAAGGACACATGGACATTGCAAACAATAGACAAAGGATACAGGTTTCACTTCCACACTTTACCAAAAAGGAGCGGAATGCCAAACCTTCCACCAAACCAGAAGCCAGAGGCTTTAAGACAGATCAACAATTTACTTCAGATGAAAGCGATAGAAAGGGTACCATCTATAGAACAAGGCCAAGGATTTTACTCCAGACTATTCCTTGTACCAAGAAAAGAAAACCAATGGAGGCCTATTCTCGACTTGTCCGCACTGAAAACATATCTCATTGTGCCAAAATTGAAAATGCTGACCCTACAGCATCTTGTTCCCATGTTGGGCAAGGAGTCTTGGCTGGTGACTCTAGATCTCAAGGAGGCATACCTGCACGTCCCTATCCGATCAGATTGCAGAAGACACCTCAGATTTCTTGCAGGATCAGAGCATTATCAATTCTCAGCATTACCCTTTGGCTTATCTACTGCACCCAGAGTATTCACGAAATGCCTG
Organism: Protopterus annectens; assembly: GCF_019279795.1. Taxonomy (NCBI): domain Eukaryota; kingdom Metazoa; phylum Chordata; order Ceratodontiformes; family Protopteridae; genus Protopterus; species Protopterus annectens. Next base: position 1,641,868,149 of record NC_056741.1, on the reverse strand, counting down.
GCATCAGTAATTGCACATTGCAGACTTCAGGGAATTCAAATCTACCCATACCTGGACGACTGCCTAATACAAGCGGACAACAAGACAAAATTGCTAGAGGATTTGGCCTATGTCATACACCTGTTACAGGCCTTGGGATACACAGTCAACATCCAAAAGTCAAGACTAGTGCCATCCCAAAGGATAACCTTTTTGGGTGCGGATCTGGACACAATAACTCCGATGGCTTTTCTCACAGAAGAAAAACAGACAACTTCCAGATTACTTCATGACTTTGACAAGACAAGCTCAGCTTACTGCAAGGAAAGTCCTGCAGGCCCTGGGTTACATGGCATCCTGCATAATCTTGATCCCGCAAGCCAGGCTGCATATGAGGAAATTACAATGGTACCGAAGGAATGTATGGTCTCAGCACAGGCACAGTCTAGAAACCATGATACCAATCATTCCATGCCTTCAAAAGGAATTCCTGTGGTGGGCTCAGGCCTGCCAGTCCAACAGAGGGTTGCCTTTCAACAAACCAAAACCAAGGCAGACCATCACCACGGACGCCTCAGACCTAGGATGGGGTGCACACATGGAGGACAACTGTATCCAAGGCCTATGGGTCTCAAGGCCAGCTAAACTTGCACATAAACCAAAAGGAGATGCTGGCAGTGAAGCATGCAATCGAGGCATTCAAACCATTCCTCCAGCAAGGACATCTGCTGATAAGGACAGACAACACCACGGTCATGTGGTACATAAACAAACAGGGAGGCACGCATTCCTACCCTCTATGCCGGATGGCAATGGATCTGTGGAACCTAGGCCTGAATTTCAATATCCAGCTGCAGGCCAAATTCGTACCAGGAAAAGAGAATTCACTAGCAGACAGCTTAAGCAGAACTACCACGGATGCTCACGAATGGATGCTGCATCCAGACATCTTCAAACTCATAACAAAGAAATGGGGAATGCCAGAGATAGATCTGTTCGCCTCCCCACTCAACCACCAACTGAAGAAATTCTGCTCAAGGACATACCACCCACAAGCCTGGAGGGTGGACTCTCTCTCTTTTTCAGCTGGAAAGCCCTAACAGTGTATGCATTTCCACCTCTCCCATTGATGTACATGGTTCTACTGAAGATCAGGGAGGAACAGCCAAAGGGGATACTAATGGCTCCGGACTGGCCAAGACAGCACTGGTATCCGCTACTGAGAAGCATGTCTCAGGCGAACTCATGGCCTCTACCCCTATGGCCTCTTAATTTCAAGACCCTGCATCTAAACTTGAAAACACTGCAACTAACTGCCTGGAAAATTGCTTAAAACCAAACCAAACTGTCTTATCTCAGAGGGTCAAGGACATTATCCTGGAGGCTCGCAGACCCTCCACAAGGAAGACATACTCAGCTAAATGGAAGAGATTCCTCATTTGGAGCACATCAAAGGGCACAGATGTCACAGTGGCAAACCTAGCACAC